>NC_056735.1:915568989-915721489 GCF_019279795.1 Protopterus annectens
TAATTAGCAGCTCTTTTAGAAAGAGTGTTGTGCAATGTATTGTCACTAGTAGATGATGTTTTCTCATCTTCATTCTCATCACTTTTACTTAAAATCTATAACTCATGTTGTTTGACTAATTTCTTTTATCATCTCCTTTGAACAGCATAGTGGTGTATGAGTTAACCTCAGAGCTCCTCTTTCACTGTTACACTTCCTGGCTTATATGCCTTCTATACAGCATTCTCATGTAGCCATGTGAGCTTTTTCTTGATCCCGCATTTTTCATCTTACATTGCAGACATAATATTGTAGGAACTAGTAGTCCAGCAAATAACCTGTAAGTGTACATACAGTGTGTGAATCATTTTGTGTCTGAGGCCTGCAATGAAGTGGCACCCATCAAGAATAAATTATCTGCTTATCAGCCATTACCTTCAGGGATAGACTTTGGTTCCTACACAGTCATAAAGAAGATAAAGTGGGTATCAATTAATGTATGCGTGATAGAATGAATGGATGGATGAATGAAAAAAACAAATGGATTAAACATTTAATTAACAAGTGAATTAGTCACTAATTCAGTCTGTCAGTTAATTAACCAAACATTCCAGTGATGCATTTACATTTTAGTTGAAATCCTTTCGGTCATTTTTGGCTGAATGAATTGGCCTGTGATGAAAAAGCTTTCATGAATGACAAAGCCCAAAGCATTGTCTGCATGTCCTAAATAATATAGCATTCCCCATGGTTATCAAGCTTTAGTGAGTATATTTTAAGCCTGCCTTGGACATTGTGTACTATATTTAATTAATTCATAGCTTCATTTTTTGCTGTTTTTCTGTTCTACTGTTTTCTTCTGCTCTTGAAATTTTTTTCTACTTCTGCCACATATAGTATAGACAAGATTCAGACTTGCTGAAACTAGACTGTTTGGTATCACTTGAACACTAAAACCAGTCATCTTACATTAAGAGGGCCTCCCTCTACCACTGTGTCAGAAGTGTGTATCTTAAGACCCATATGAGTTGAGGACTGCTCAGATAAGGCTCTGGGTGAGGCCTTCCTATTAGTAGATTGTATTGAACTGTTTAAATCCACCTATATTTTAGCTTCATGTTTACTCATCACTGTGCATCACACAATGGGGGTTACTGCTGTCTGGTATATATGTAAATGCCTAGAATCAACTTTTCCCTAAACAAAAGTCAATGGAACCCTTCCACTCTCCAATGCTGCACTGCGGGCAACTCAGTCATGCACTGCTGCATTGTGGGCAACTTAGCCGTGGACGAGCAGCATTACCACACTTTTGTCATCACTAATCCTTATTAGAATTAGTCACCTTGTTAACCTTTGAGCAAAAGCTGATCTAACTTGCCCACCTCCTAACAATTCTTATGGTTTAACCTGGTAAAAAGGACAGCCACTTTCCCAGTATTTCTCCAGGCAGCATGATTAACATGGGCATCTTGAGATTATGTAGTAATTGCCTCATGTATACTGACAACCATTAGCTCCTAGAGCAAACAAATACAGTATGTAAAGCATGTAGCAGTACTATGGAACTGGAATCATTCTACTCACATAACAGTACACAAGACATCAAGCAAGTTGTCAGCACACATGCCTCTCCTTGCACACAAGATAAGTTCATGACACATATACCCACATACACAGAAATGCTCATTAAGACCCTTTGAAAAGACCAGGGACCTCCCAAGTGCAAACAACTCAAACATTCTAGAACTTGAACTGACTCTACTACACATAACATTAAACATACCAGTGTCTCAGTGAATAAGCCCCTAAGGCAAAACACCTCACAGCCAAATGTTCTAGTCTTAGGAGATTCCATAATGAGACCCACAGATGTCCCCCTCACCAGGCTGGACAAGGAGAAAGTTACGGTCAGCTGCCTGTCAAATGCCAGGATCCATCAAATCATGCATGCACTCAAGTCACTCAACAACAATTACTGTTATGACTCTGTCATAGTACATGTTGGTGCGAATGACTTGAGACGTACCTCCCTGGACTATATGAAAAGGGACATGACTGAACTCTTAGATTATGTGTCCCAGGCAGGTATGTCCCTATCCCTAAGCAGCATTCTACCTTCATCCAGGATGATGCCACAATATAAACAAAAAATGATTGACTTCAACAACTGGCTTAGCTTCAGGTGTCAGTCCATGAGGATTAAGTATCTGTCAGCCTGGGAAGACATGGTTGACAGACCACAATGCTTTGTCAGAGATGGTCTTCACCTGTCTCTTCTAGGCTTTTGAATACTGGCAAAGATACCTGCCTCCCCCATAGTGCCTTTTTAGGCTACACCAAACCAACAAAACTACCAATGTAAAAAAAAAATCCACTAGAGATAATCTTGAGGTTATGCTGCTTAATGCTAGAAGTCTAAACCAGAAACTTTACTTCCTGGAAGCTCCACTTAACTTGGAAGATGCTGATGTCTGTGCCGTCACTGAGACTTGGTTAAGGGATGCAGAGAGCACCTCGGCCATGCAAGGCTACAATGCCTTCCACACATTCAGACCCCAAAACGAGCATGAAAAAAACTTCATTAAATCCAAATGCATGTTAAGACTGGTTAAACAATATGACTCTCTTGAGGTACTCCAGGTCCAAATAACTATAGGTAAAATGCCCTACCACATCATTGCTAGATACAGGTTCCCCATCATGGACCAAGAGAAGCACACCACCTACATGGACTTGCTTGGTCACACCATACAACCAAGCACTTTGGTCATGGGAGACTTCAATTTCCTTTCTATCAATTGGGCAACACACATATGCACAAGCTTAATACAAGTGCTCTGGAACAGATAGTTTGCACCCCCACAAGGGTCCCAAATGTTCTGGACTTAGTACTCATCAACATCGGGGGCTCACTACACTACCCCCTGTGTTCTGCCATCCCATGTATGGTCAAATCATAAATCTCTCTCATTTGACAACGATCAGACCTGACACCCCCCTCAGGAGCAATAAAGATGAGAAGCTTCTCCAAAGCAAACTATAGCCTACTAAATGATGGGTTGAAAATCTGCAAACACCTGCTAACACAGTCAACAATGAGTCCTATGCAGAGGAGTACACAAACACCCTATATAACCACTTGTACAGCTGTATTGAATTAACTGTACCTGTCAGGATTTTTGCTTGGAAATGTTTACATAGATATCTTTATACCCCAAAGTAGACTCTAGAGAATTTTTCCTCATGTAGACAGCACATGTTGGAGGTGTAACAGTAAAGAAATATGTACTTGACAACATATTTTCTGGGAGTGTGGTGTGTTGGCAAACTTTAAGGATTCCCTGCAGGATCCACTGTTGGAGATGCTGGGTGAGCAGATTGGTGTGATGAGGGAGATGATTTTTTTTGAGCTATGATACAGAATCAGAATTGCCTGGACATGGTAAGGCCATGCTGTATGTAATTATGGTGGCTGCCAAAAAAGCAATTACTAGAAAATGGAAATCAAAATCTAAACCAATTATATTAGAAGTAATAAATATAGTAACAGAGATTAAACAACTGTTGAGATCTTTAGAAAAAGGGTAGGAACAAACTACACAGTAAAAAAATGGGAATTGTGGTAACAATACATACAGAAGAGGAATGAGGTTTAAAGAAGGCAGAACTTAAATGAGCTATGTCATGTTTGTCTGAACATGATTGGGTAGATTATAAGTGATGTAGAATGTCTGCAAATGGGATTGTGTCAGTATGGTGTGTGATGTGAAAAGTTTGCAACTAGGATTGTGTCGGTGTGTTCATAGGTTCATAGGATGATACTAGGCTATTGGCCTGGAGGCCCTTATAAGCCTAGCCAAGAATTTTACCCATGTTCCCACAAAGTCAGCACCTGTTTCCCCTGTCCAGCAGGGACACAGGTGTGATCCCAGGGGTATATTTTCTGTTGCCCATCCAGTCATCCAGGTTCCTTTTAAAGAGGGCTAGAGAGATACTCTGCTTGACATGGAGAGCGAGTCTATTCCACAAACGGGGGAGTCTTTGGGACACAAAGTTCTATTAATGTCACAGACCAGGTTAAGGCCTTGTGTGTGGGTTGCGCGAATGGAGTTTGTCTTATGGATATGCTGCAGCTCCATCAAGGCTGAGTCTGAAATAGTCTTGTGTGCCAGACACAGGTCACCTCTGAGCAGTCTGTATGTGAGTGAGTAGATGGACAGGGCTTTTAGCCTATCTGTATAGGATAGGTGTTTGAGACCCTGGATTTTCCTGGTCAGGGACCTCTGTGGTCTCTCCAACTATTTAATGTGCTTGACAAGGTACATGCCGAATGGGGGCATTGTACTCTGTAATGGGTCTGATAAGGGAGAAGTACAGGGATGTTATTATCTCCTTGCTCCTGGATGAAATACCCTTATTCATGAGGTGGGCCATGTAGAAAGCCTTCCATACACTGGAGGCAATGTGGTGGTCAAAAGTCAGGTTGCTATCTACCTGGGTGCCCAAGTACCTCACCACTGATTGAATGCTTAGTACATTGTTATTAAAGTGATAATTAGTGGATATGGCATTTTCCACAAAGGGGATAATGATGCATTTCTTGACATTCAGTTTGAGGTCATGCTTCTGGCACCAGTAATTAGTTTGGGTAAGACCCTCTTGGGGGATGTTCACATCACTAGTGGAATTTAAGACAGCACCAAGCTTGCAGTCATCTGCAAACTTGGTCAATCACAGACCACTGAATTTGTCTTGCACCTCAGAAAAGTATGTCCCAAACAGTAGAGGCCTCAATGATAATCCTTGGGGTACATCACTCATTACGGGTCTACTACTAGAGGTGGCTTCCCCTACTTTGACTAAGTGGATTCAATCATTGAGCCAGTTAGTTAGCATCTGGTAACATATGGATTGATGCCTAGATGGGAGAGTTTATCTATTATGCCTGAGTGAGCAATAGTGTCAAAGGCTTTGGCTAGGTCAAGATAGGTGGTGAGCACCGTCTTCCCCTTGTCCATGACTTTGGTGACTGTTTCAAAGAAGTCAACTAAGTTTAACAAGCATGATTTCCCTTTGATAAAACCAAACTGTGTGGAGTCAAGCATTTGTAGGTTGCTAATGTCCTTGTTTATAAGGTCAATGATAATGCGTTCCATGTTCTTGCAGATCAGGCTAGTTAGGCTAATGGGTCTATAATTGCCTGGGTCAGTAGACGTTACACCTTTGTGTAGAGGGATGACAGTGGCTGTCCTCCATTCAGATGGGAAAAAGCCTGTGCTGAGGCTTTGTTTGAATAGAGTGTCTAATTGAGCTGAGAGTTCGTGCCTGACTTCATGTAGGATACAGCCAGGGATGTTATCAGGTCCATGGAGACTGAATTTTTTGCCTTTGAGACAGCATTAAGGACCTGCTCCCTGGTGATGAGGGGAGGGGTACAGTTGCTGGGGATGTCCTGGTTTACTGATGGGGGGACAGGGAGGAGAAGTTTTCACTGAACCTGTCTGCCAGCAGGTTGGCAATTTCTATAGTGTTTGTGTATGTGGTGTTACTGACCATCACTTCAGAGCAGATTTGGGTGTTGCCTTTGTGATTGCAGACATATGTAAAAAAGGCCTTCTAATTGTCCTTGGTGGATGTAGCCAATTTGGACTTGAAGTTAGCCTTTGAGGATTTCACCAGTGACCTTATTTGCTTGTTCAGACAAAGGAACAATTGCTTCCAACTTGGCACTTGCTCCTTCTTGACCCTGGACAGCAAGTTTTTCCTTCTATTATAGAGTTTGTTCATTGCTGCTGTCCACCAGACAGGTTTATTCTTCCAAGAGGAAAATTATTTGGTCCTGTCAAGTATTGCTGAGTGCATACAGCTATGTAGGTGCTCATATAGTTTTTTGGTGTAGGCTTGGACATTAGTGCTAGTTCCAAGTGAAGGGACAGTGGCTGTGAAGCTGCTAAAATCTGCTCTGAGGAGATTGTAGTCAACTTTGGAAAAGTTTTTTTCATTTGAACCTGACAAGGGGAGGGTCAGGGGATATGGTGACTTCAAAAGTGATCGCTTTATGGTCGGATCTTACCAAGGAAGATGACACTGTAGGAGTGCTGCAGTGGCTACTCATGTTGTTTTGTTTTTTCATTTATATAAATGTATGATTGTTTATGTAAGTGATGGTTTAATAAAATCCAATGAAGAATAAAAGGAAGAGGTAACGCAGCTGGCAGAATTCCAGGTTCAAAAGTTTATTAAGTACAAATTAATTCCAGAAAATGTTAGCGCTTTCACAGTATTGCTTCATCAGACATACTCACAGAATATAAAAATCCACTTATAAGCCATCAAAGCACAGAAATTACCCTTCCCCTCCATATTAACATTTAAAACAACAGTGTCAAATTAAATACAGAAAAGGCTAACGTATTAGTTAAGGAATTCACTAAACAATGCACAGTTAATATTGTTCTCCATAAAATATCAACTGAAGAATAAAATATAATAAAAATATATCATAAAAAGAGGAAAATGTAAGAAGCAGCAACATAAGAATCCATAAATATTCATCTCCTAAGTCTCCTAGATTTAAGTATAGGCTTATTAGGTACTTTGTCATTCAACCCCTTTCCATGATCCACTCTCAATTTGACTATCCACTTTGTTTCTTTGGCCTCTGTTCTATTCCTAAGATTGCCCATTCTAATGCCCTCAGCAGTTCTATCTATGATAAGAAATGAAAACATATGCATCGGATCAGTAGCTGATACATGTCTAAACAAAGCACTGGTGACCACCTGATGTTGTACCTTATAAAGATGGTCCATGATATGATGTCTAAGCATCCTATCTGCTTTCCCTACATAGAACTCGCTGCACATCAGGCACACCGCCAGGTTAACTAAATGTTCGGTAGAACAGGTGCACCCAACCTTAAAGAAAAACCTCCTATTGAAGTCAGAGTGCAGGAACCAGCCCATTGAATTAATATACTCACACTGATTACATTTACCACATGGAATGGTACACCATCGTTCATAACCCTCGTACAGAATACTTTTTGGATAACATAATGTTAGTTTCAAATCTTTCATGTTCTTAAATAAAAAGGTAGTTTTTTGTCCAACCTCTTTTACTACCAGATCTGCAATCAGGACTGACCAATGTTTCTTTTACACATCTAATGTAGGTTTTATATTATTGGTGTATCTAACTGGGAGTCTTACCTTAGCTTTCGTGCCCATAATTTGTTCACTAGTAGTTGACTGGGTCTCCCTTTCCGAAAAATAAGGTTTCACTATGGTATTTCTAATATCTTTAGCCTTTGATATAATCTCAGAGAATCTCCCCTTACTGTAACCTCTATGCACAAATTTCTCTTCTAACCCATTAAGCTCCTGATTGGGCACTACTGTGTCAGTGCTGAGACGAGACATCCTCATACTCTGGCCTTTCACGATATTATCAAAAACATGGTTAGGATGCATACTAGACCTAGTTAATAATGTGTTCCTATAGCATTCTTTCCTATGTATCATGGTGTTAACCTGACCTTCCTCATTTACATAGATCCTAACATCCAAAAATCTATAGTGCATGTGGAGTGATTCATGGTGAACCGTAAGAAAGTTGTGGACTGATCTAAATAATGATGGAAGTCAACAAGCTGAGCCACTGTACCCTTCCAAATGAAAAACAAGTTGTTCACAAATCTCCAAAAATTGCCTGTTAGATGTTTGAACCATCCCTCCAGTACATATTACTTCTCTCAAGCAGCCATAACCAGATTGGCATAGCTATTGGCACATGAAGTGCCCATAGGTATGCCATCCCCCTGTAAATAAATCTGTTGATCCAAAAAAAAAATATTGTTTTACAAAATAATTTCCATCAGAAATATACAAAATTCTATATTTTTTTCTCCAAAGTGATCTGGGTTCTCAGGAACTGTTCCAGCATCTCAACACCTTTATCAGGATGCCCATGGTGACCATTATGTCCCTCCGTCCATCGCTCCTCTCCCTAAAATATTCAGATATGCTCTGAATGAAATCCTTAGTGTCTTTGAGTGCTGGAACATATTTGTCCGAAAAGGTAAAAAGGGCCTCAATTTATTTTCCAAGAAAATAGATAGAGGCTCAGTGGACCACCCCCCTCCTGCAACAATTGGTCTTATGTGGTGATTCTTACCATTCTTATGTACTATCGGTAATCCCTATATAATGGGAATAGCAGGTTCTGAGACAACAAGATAGTGATACAAACTCAATTCACACATCCTTAACATCATTTATCCTTTAAATTACCAAATCAACATCTTTGGCACTGATCTTCCTATATACTGTATCATCCTCTAAAAATTCTCCCATTTCAGTGCAAAGCAATACTCTGTCCATTATTAAAACAGGCCCACCTTTATCAGCTGCGTGTATACATATACTATTGTCATTCTGGAAATCATGTAAAGCCTTCATTTCCTGCTTACTCATATTGAAAAATTTCCTTTTACTAAACATTTGATTCTTATAAAACAAATCATAGGTTCATAGGTTGGTACTAGGCTATCAGCCCTAGGGCCATAACAATTCCCTGGCTATTTCTTCCCACACTATTTACTTCCCTGGACCCCTGTCTAGCAGGGCGACTGACATGATCCCTGGGGTGAATTTCCTTTCTCCCATGCAATCTTCAAGGTTCCTTTTGAAGAGGACCAAAGAGGCACTCTGCTTGACATGTATGGGCAATCTATTCCAGAGTCTGGGGAGTCTCTGGGTCAGGAACCTATCCCTCCAGCATATTTTGTTTATTGTGATGACAAGGTTTAGATCCCTGGAGCGTGTGGCTCTGAGGGATTGGGATTTCTTTAAGTGTAGCATGTCCAACAGCTCTGGGTTTGACATGGCCTTGTATGTTAAGCAAAGATCGCCTCTGAGTAGACGATATGCGACAGAGTATAGCTGGAGTTTTTTAAGGCGGTCAGCGTAGGGCATCTGCTTTAGGCCTGTGATTCTTTTAGTGAGTTATTTCTGTGGCTTTTCCAGTTGTTGCAGATGTCTTGAGAGGTACATACCAAATGGGGCATTGTATTCTATAATGGGTCTAATGAGGGATGAGTACAGTGGGACAATGACCTCCTTTTTTCTGGATGAAAAGCCCTTAGTGATGAGGTGTGCCACATAGAAGGATTTCTTGACTGTTGTGGCAATGTGGTTATAAAAGGTGAGACCACTGTCCACCTGTGTCCCTAAGTCTCTTATCAAACTTTCGGTGATTAGTGTACTGCCACCTATATGGTAATTCATGGATACATGTTTTTTCCCAAAGGGGATAACTATACATTTCTTGGCATTGAGCTTGAGCCCATGGCTCTGGCACCAAGCATCTGTTTCTGTAAGGCCATTTTGTAGAGTATCCACATCATTTGGGGATTCAATAATGGCTCCCAGTTTGCAGTCATCTGCAAACTTTGTTATCCGGAGTCCCTTAGTGTTGGCCTGTACTTCAGAGAAGTAGATGCCAAACAAAAGTGGTCCCAGGACTGAACCCTGAGGTACTCCACTTGTCACTTGTCTGGAGCTGGATTTGGAGTCGGCTACTTTTACAGTGTGGGTTCTATCAGTAAGCCAGTTAGCAACCCATTGGGTGACGTAGGGATTAATGCCCAGCTTAGTAAGTTTATCTATGATTCCAGAGTGGGGGATGGTGTCAAAGGCCTTGGCAAGGTCTAGATAGGCTGTGTAGACCACCTTACCCTTGTCCATGGCTCTGGAGACTGATTCAAAGAAGTCAATCAAGTTCAGGAGACAAAATCGGCCCTTCACGAACGCAAACTGGGTGGGGTCCAGTGTTTGAAGGTTGCCAATGTCTTTGTTTATAAGTTCCATGATAATACACTCCATGGCCTTGCAGATAAGGCTTGTCAGACTGATGAGATGGTAGTTTCTGGGATCCAAGGTGGATCCCCCCCTTGTAGAGTGGGATAACTGTAGCTGTGCGCCACTCAGTGGGCATGAAACCTGAGGTGAGGCTATGATTAAACATGACACTTAGGTGAAGGGCCAGTTCATATTGTAGTTCATGTAGTACACAGCCCGGGATGTCATCTGGTCCCATGGATGCTGTATTCTTAGCTTTGGAGAGTGCGTTTTTTACCTGTGTGGCTGTTATTACCGGAATTTGGCAATCTTCCTGTATTGAGATGGGCCATTTAGGGGGTAAGAGGGGGGTGAAGTTGGCACTGAATCGATCTGCCAGGATATTGGCAATATCCATGGGATCAGTATATTTAATGCCATTCTGTTTTAGCTCAGAGCAGATCTGAGCATTGCCATTTAGATTCTTGACATAGTTATAGAATGCCTTGTTGTTGTCTTTGGAATCTTTGGCAATTTTATTTTCGTAACTAGCTTTGGAGGATTTTATGAGGGATCTCAGTTTCTTACTGAGGCTGGTAAGGAAGTTTTTTGCATCCTGGGATTTTCCTCTTTCCTGCAACAGTTTCTTCCTTCTGTTGTAAAGTTTGCTTATGGCAGGGGACCTCCAGATTGGCTTCTTTTTTTTGGATGAGAGCATCTTGGTTCTATTTGGGATGGCACGATTTATGCATGAGTGGATGTGCTCATACAGTGCCTTAGCGTAGGATTCAGCAGTTGAACTTTCAGCTCCCGTCTGCATGGGTGTCATGAAGTTTGTCACTTCTGACTTGAGTAGCATGAAACTGGCTTTGGAGAAGTTTTTTAAGGAGGTTTCCTTACTGGGAGGTGGGGGTGGGATGTGAATGTTAAGGGTGATTAGCTTATGGTCAGACGTGACTAACGAGGGGGTGACCATAGGTGTGGAGCATCGATTTCCCATGTTGGTAATGACCAGGTCTAGGATATTGGAGCCCCTGGTGGGACTATGGATTAGTTGATCCAGGGCATTGGAATTTATGAATTCCAAGAACCATTGGGCAAAGGTGTTGGTACATGAGTAGCTTTCCCAGTTAATGCCAGGGTAGTTAAAATCACCCAGTATTAGGGTGCTTGGTTTTATCTTAATATTTTCCAGTATGTTTAGAAAGGTGTAGTGAGAATCTTGGGGTATGGTGGGGGATCTGTAGCAAGCTACAATTTGGATTGCAGTCTTACCTAGTGTTAGTTGCACCTGGAGAATTTCAGACGCATTGTGTTGGGCAACTAGCCTGGTGGTGTGAATATCCTTGGTGAATATTGACACTCCTCCACCTTTAGTGTTTCAGTCCTGCTTTGGTGGCCGAAAAGTGTGGTAAGAGTTGTAGCCTGGTATTGCAGGGGTGCTCTCTGGAGCCTTGAACCAGGTCTCAGTTACTGCACAGATATCAATGTTCTCCATTTTTAGGAGTGCCTCGAGAGAGTGCATTTTGAGGTTTAGACTTCTAGCATTGAGTAGCATTGCCTTCAGATTTTGCATGCTTGTACCTGTTATGGTGGTGGTTTTGTTCTTTGAACATACATATCTTCCATGCAAGGTTTTCAAATATAGTTAAAGCAACATTATTTGGTATAAAAGTACATGGCTTGAAAAAGGTAGTCCAGCTCATATTATTACCAAGCATCATACCCAAGGACACTGATCTGAGAAAACACTTCAAATCTATCAAAAAGTCTGATATGTCAGCCTGCTTCAAAGGTATAAAGATCAACCCCTTCTCGAATACAGCCATCTCATCCTGGGTTAAGCTTTTACTGGAAATGTTCCAAACTATTTATTCATTACATCCTTCCACATTCTTTTCAAAGTTCTCGTCGCCATATGCTGCTCCTCTTCCTGTTTCCTCTTCATACGAGTCCTGCTCCTCGAGTTCTGTCTGCCGTTGTAAGTTCAAAGCTATGGGTAAAGGGTAAGCACAGGATGTACGATTCCCTCCTTCTTCAGATGCAACCGTCCGATGCCCTCTAGCGTTCAATGATGGCAGCGGCACCTTAACACTGTCTTCGAAAACCTGTGCACTCATATGCTGAACTACAGGAGATGTACTATATTAGGTGTGTATAAGAAACAATGTTCAGTCTTGATTCCGGATTCGGTAGTAAGAGAGGTAGTTGGACCAAAACATACCTTTTTATTTAAGAACATGAAAGATCTGAAACGCACATTATGTTATGCAAAAATTATTCAGCACGAGGGTTATGAATGATGGTGTATCATTCCATGTGGTAAATATATTCAGTGTGAGTATATTAATTTAATGGGCTAGTTCCTCCACGCTGATTTCAACAGGAGGTTTTTCTTTAAAGTTAGGGGTACCTGTTCTCCCGAAAACTGTGTACCTGACAGTGTGCCAGGTGTGCAGTGCATTCTATGTAAGGAAAATGAATAAGATGCTTAGGCATCATATCAAGGAACATCTTTATGAGGTGCAACATCAGGTGGCCACCAATGCTTTGTTTAGACATGTATCAACTACTGATCCAATGCATAAGTTTTCATTTCTCATCATAGATAGAACTATTGAGGGCATTAGAATGCGTGATATTAGGAATAGAACAGAGGCCCAAGAAACAAACTGGATAGTCAAATTGAGAGCGAATCATGGAAAGGGGTTGAATGACAAAGTATCTATTAAGCCTACACTTAAAAATAGGAGACTTAGGAGATGAATAATTATGGATTCTTAACGTCCTGCTTCTTACATTTTCCTCTTTTTATGATATATTTTTTATTATATTTTATTCTTCGGTTGATATTTTATGGTGAACAATGTTAACTGTGCATTGTTTAGTGAATTTCTTAACTAATATGTTAGCCTTTTCTGTATTTAATTTGACACTGTTGTTTTAAATGTTAATATGGAGGGGAAGGGTCATTTCTGTGCTTTGATGGCTTATAAGTGGATTTTTACATTTTGTGAGTATGTCTGATGAAGCAGTAGACAAGTACTGTGAAAGCACTAACATTTTCTGGAATTCTTTTGTATTTAATAAACTTTTGATCCTAGAATTCTGCCACCTGAGTTACCTCTTTCTTTTTTCCTTTGTTGGATTTTTTTCTCATATTGGGAGAGGTATTAATTTGGAGTTGCTGTTTCTCCTGGCCTTGCTTTCTGCGGCCATTAAAGGAGTACCGCACCCACAGACTCAAAAAATATGCTTAAAACATCATGGCATGATGTTTCCTACACTTTAACAGCACTCTGGGATTATTTACAGGATTTTAAATATTTGTATATGTAATTCCAGACTCTGACCACCTGGAGGCTGGCATATTGACGTGATTTGGATAAATCAGGTTGCCATCCAATATCCCAGAAATCATTGTTTGGCTCAAAAATGTTACATCATGCAGGCCTCTGTTTGCCTAAAGTTCCTGTCATTTCATAGATGTTGCATGCGTACAAAGTACTGAGTAAAATAGAACAGTGCAAGTAACATTCCCTGCTGCTAGATGACTACTTAAAACGGAAACAGTGCAAATGCCACAGAACACACTCAAAGTGCTGTTTACTGCTGCTTTTTTCTAATTTAGTTTAAATGGCACTAATTTGTGAGACAATGAATTCCAGTCCATTTACTTCTCCCCTCCCCCATAACACTTAGCTTCCCTAGCTGTCAAAGTCCTGAGGGTAATTTGACCTGGCAATTCCATTGTTTGGCAGATCTCAGCAGGGTGCTTGACTCATGTAATTTAATCTTTGCTCTAGCATTTCCTTTGTTAGAGGGGGCATTTTTTTGCTGCACTATAGCCATGGCCTTACCTGACTGCAATCACATCCAGTAAGGTCTTGCACCAAGGAGCTAAAGAATAAAACATTTATACTATTAACCAGTTTAGATCTTTATTAATTTAAGTTAAGGTATCACTTCATGCTTCCACCGTGTTAAAAATTGAGATTTACATGTGCAAAGTGTATTGGTATACAGTGTTTGCCTTCATACGTTTTTACTCCACTGGTTGGTTTGCAAAAAAAAAACCTTTTGCAGTGTCCGTGGATTTGTCTTTGTACATACAAACCACATTGCTATATTTCCCCCTTCCTTTTTCTTGTGTCCAGAAGTCACTTATAACAAAGTAAATTTTTTATTGATTTTTTTTTAAATAAAGGACATCAAGGTTAACTTACCTTGAATCATATAATGGATGCCACTGCAAAGAGTCACTGTTGAAATATTTGTGCATGGACAAAATCCCTTTCTAAATCTATTTGCCAGCCTCCAGTTCAATTGGTGCTATGGCTTTAATATACTGGTGTGTTTGCTCATGCCTTCCAAATATCTCCACAATTACATACCAGTTTTGCAGTGTAGTAACCACCCGACATGCCCATACACCTTTAGTCATCAATATGCAGCTACACCTGTTCATGTGAGTATGTGAATTCATTTTCAGACTTAAGGTGTGGAAGCTGCACTGAATAATTCTAGGTGCTTGTTCAGGTTTCACATGGTGCTTGCTTAGAGCTACTCTCATGTTAAGCCACTATGAATATGTTGCACTGCCACCTCTGATACCAGGGTAATGTTTTAATCTTTCTATTCCCGCACTGCACACTAGCAGTATCTGGTGCAAATACAACAGAGAAGTATGCAAGCGATACACCACCTAAGCATCATTTGCCATGCAGAATGTACAAGTATGCATACCAAATTTCTGTGTTTCCAAACATCGGTGTTACTACACTACTACTGAACAAAATGAACAGCACTCAGGCTGGGGGAAGGACAAGGGAGCCATGACATCACAGAATGGATGGGTCTTATTATTTTAGTTAGAATTAGATGACGGCTGTGGTGATGTCACTTTGGGGGAGGGAACTGATTAAAAAAAAAGAAAGTACCTGCACTGCCTGGCCTCGATGATGTCAGTAACTGGGTGACTCCAGCAAGCTTTATTCAAACGTGAGAGAATCATTTTGTAAGTGAAACCATCACAGTATGAGAAGGTAGGCTTCTATTACAGAAGTAAGTGGAATTATAAAAATTGTAAATGCTTTATTGTTGTTGCTTTGAGGAATACATTAGAGAAATCTGTTGTACTCCTTTAAGACATCTTGATAGCCTCTTATATGTAACCTGTTATCTACTCTGTTGAACTCACTCAACAGTTCATTTTTATCTGATGTATTGTTGGCTATCCTAAAATCTTTTTTAGTGTGTTGGCTAAACCCAAATCCTGTAATAGGGAGGCGGGTATTAGCAAGTTATTAATATTGGAATCAAAATGTATAATAAATTTCAGGACATTATATCCCAAAGGTTTAAACATGGAATTAGACACAAATGTTTACAATAAGTAAACTGTCATTGTTTGTTGTATGGTTGAAAATGTTCACATTTTACTAATGGGAATGGAATGATGTTGTTTCATTTTTATGTCAGAGACTAGATGGGAGCCATCTTTGTAATTTTGTATAAAATTTGTTATGCACAGTCAAACATGGGCAATGTGTGATGGGCAGTATAAATTATTACTTGGTTACTGAAGGATGGTTAATTGAATGTATTAAGTAAGATGTATATAAAGAAAGCTGCTTGATGTAATAACTTATTCCCTGAAGGCTTAAGCTGAGGTTCCAGATACATCAGTAAAATCTTTTATCCTGATAATTTGTGTGTTTCATGTTTTTTTCTGGAGTTGTATGTGTGTTTTGATGTGAGGAACCAGCCAAGTCCATCTCACTTGAATCCATCTACAGACTGTTTGGTTGAACAGTCTACCTCTCTAGAAGGAAGATCTCAAAATACCGTCCAGAACATGAATGATATGGCAGCTGGAGGGACAAGCGATAGGAATGGGGCCAGAAGGAAATCTCCTGTAGTTCAACATATGAGTGCAGGGGGTTCCGAAGACAGTGTTAAGGTGTCCCTGTCGTTACTGAACATTAGAGGATGTCGGACGGTTGCATCTGAACACGGCGGGAATCATACATCCTGTGCTTACCCTTTACCCATAGCTTTGAACTTAGGCAATGGCAGACAGAGGTCGAGGAGCAGGACTCACATGAAGAGGAAACCGGAAGAGGAGCAGCATACGGTGATGAGAACTTTAAAAAGAATGTGGCAGGACATAATGAATCAATAGTTTGGAACATTTCCAGTAAAAGCTTAACTCAGGATGAGATGGCTGTATTTGAGAAGGGGTTGAGCTTTATACCTTCAAAGCCGGCTGACATATCAGACTTTGTTATAGATCTGAAGTGTTTTCTCAGGTCAGTGTCCTTGGGTATGATGTTTGGTAATAATATGAGTTGCACTACCTTTTTCAAGCCAAGTACTTTTATACCAAATAATAACATTGCTTTAACTATATTTGAAAACCTCACACGGAAGATATGTGTGATTTGTTTTATAAGAATCAAATGTTTAGTAAAAGGAAATTTTTCAATATGAGTAAGCAGGAAATGAAGGCTTTACAAGACTCCAGAATAACAATAGTATATGTATACGCCCATACTTCACTAGATGGGTAGCCAACTGTCTCACCAACAGAACCCATACTGTCAAAGTAGGGGATTCGACCTCCACCTGTAGACTGGTTACCAGTGGGGTACCACAGGGATCAGTGCTGGACCCTCTACTGTTTGGAATCTATTTCTTGGAAGTCCAGTTGAATGTAGATGGCATGTGGCTTACCAAGTTTGCTTATGACTGCAAATAGGGTACAATCATTGAGTCCCTTAAGGACATCAACATATTACAGGAGGGATTAACACAGACAAATGATTGGTGCCAAAGCCACTGACTAAAACTAAATGGAAAAAGTGCATCATTGTCCCCCTTGGTAAAGAGGTAGCCCCTTGCAAATTAAAATATGGGCAGCATCCCCTAAGCTTAAAACCAGTGATACATGACTTGGGAGCACAAAAACTTCAATCACCATGTGTCCACAGTGGTAAGGAAAGCTTTTCATATTGCTTACCTTGTAAGTAAGGACATTGCATTCAAGACCATCTCTGTTATAACTCCTCTGTACCCCACCCTCATCAGACCGCTAATAGAGTACAGTGCCCCCTTTTGCATGTACCTCATCAGACACCTGCAGCAGCTAGAGTGACCACAAAGGTTTCTGACCAAGAGAGTTCAAGGACTCTAAAACATGACCTACATGGAAAGACTGAAAGCCCTGTCATTGTACTCTGAGTCCTACAACCTGCTGATAGGCGACCTGTGCCTGGCCTATAGAGCACTCTCTGATCCTGCCCTAATGGAAATGCTGCACATCTGCAAATCAAATAGGACAAGAATAAATCATTCCAGGGATATCAACCTACCTGTGGCTTGAACAGAATATGCTGCAGATACAGATATAACTCCCAGAGACTGCCGCTGCTCTGCAAAAACTCCCAATTCACAATAAGCAGAGCTCCACAATGACCCTATTTAAGTGCAACCTGGCCAACTGGATGGGAGACCATAAATTCAAACTTGGGTGGCATCTATGTCCGTTATAGACTGGGGCAGCCAGTGCCAAGCATGGATTTACTTTGCAAACAGCAACCATCTAACAATGGTAGGGAACACAGGTATTACATGGGTAGGTAAGTAATGGCACTAGGGCTATTAGCCTAGTAATCTCCTATGAATCTATAAGTAAAAAAATGGTATTTATTTGAAGCCAGTTGAATCTGCATAGTATAAACCAAACAGTTTTCTTTAGCCATTAATTGAAAAAAAAAAAAAAACAAATACCTTTCTACCCTTTGTGCATCCATTTTAGTCGTATGTGCTGTAGCTTAAATAGTATACAACTCTGAAATGTATTTGTTATAGCCAACATTCCATTTATAGAATCACATGCTGAAAAATTAACTTGCAATCATTTGAAAGGGAATTATAAACTTGATAGGTAGAGTTGGTAGATGAATGTTGCTAGCTAAATTATGACTGTGATCCAGCAAAATAAGATAACCTTTAGAAGTATGCAAGACATGCAAGATGTGTGTATAAGATAAGACAATTTTACATATGGAACAACATAAAAACTGGCATCTGACAGCTGACAATGACTGGCAAACTCAGTCCAACACCATGTTCTCAATCATTCTTCAATGACTTGGAAGCAGTAATACATTTTGCCTCATTTTAGTAGGATGTACTTTATAACCAACTGCCCTGATGATAATAGTGGAAACTGCACAGGTGTAGAAATCTTTAGGGGAAAAAAGCTGAGTTAGCAAGCTTATAAAGTGCATTTGGACTTGCCAGATATAATAAATTAATTTTAAAGCCTGCTTTTTATTTTTGATTTTGACCAAGTAAGATACATGTTCCTTATATTCCTAGGCATTGTTAAGCCAGTGTATAAGAAATTCACATTTACTCATTTCTACGTAATCTTTTGTTAACTATGTAACTTGAACACTAGGCATACCGTCACTTAATTCTTCAAAATGACCAGGAATTAAAAAACAAGTTTTGCAAATGGTAAGGAAAATCCTAAAGACATTTAAGATTTTTCCTTGAGCTTTTAAAGTCCAGGCATCATTGTAGCCTGCACAATGAGGTGTTCTTACCTTGATAAAGAAACTTAGGAGAACTGACAAAAAGGCACACATGTGCATGTGTGTATGGAACCATGTAGTCACCTCCCCAGATCCATCTTACTAATACATGCTAATCCTAACCCTGCCACTGCCCCTAACTCCAATCATGTACTTTACATTTCAAAACCCCTTTACATAACATTGCCACTAATCCAGACAGGTTGCACACACACACACACACACACACACGCACACACGCACACACGCACACACGCACACACGCACACACGCACACACACACACACACACACACACACACACACACACACACACACACACACTCCACACAAACACACAAATGCTGAAAGACTCTGTATAACCTAATGGAACATATTCCAAAAGAGTTGGTCTCTGCAAGTCTGCCCTGATTCTGAAATACCTGGTCTCAGCCTACTTTCAGTGTAACTAGTCACTTACACTGACAGTGACGCATTTGGAATAGGGGCCAGTGATTCAGCATTCGTCTAACACTTTATTAACTACCTGCTCATATAATTCTGCTGCTTGCTTGGGATAGTGCCTATAGACATTAATGGTCTGGCCTCATGATGGTGTGGTCACTAAAATCTATGGATATGGCCACATGTGCTCCCACCAGTTAAAATTTCAATGAACTTTTCATTGATATTACTGATGAAAAAATAAAACTTTATGAACGTGGCTGTGTTAAGGATCAGGGTTTAAAACTGTTTATTTTAACAAGGAACTGCAGCACAGCACTGGTGTAGTGTGTAAGTATATGAAAGCAGCAACACACTTTAAAGAGCAGACTTCTAATTATTTAAATGAAATGTAATTTACTTTTGTTCAAAGAAAACTTGGCTATCTGCTTTTTCTCTACTTTTGGCTTATGACAAAAAGATGCTACGCCCATGTTTTCTAGATCTCTCACTGTCAGCACTATTTGGACAAAGCCTGTGTGTTTAGTAGCACTCTAACAATACTTACCCCGGGATTCGTTAAACTTTTTATTCAGTGCAGGAACAGTGTAGCTGCTCCTGCACAGAATATGGCTGTCGAGCGATTCAGCAAACAGGTGATCTGATGTGCATGAGACTGCCAACACTGTTCCTGCACAAAAAGCCATGCTGAATTCTCATTACCTCATTTGTTGGTGAAAACCATGCAAATGAGATGAATTAGCGATTCAGGAAGCAAGCAGGCATCAGTGTAGGAACAGTGCTAGTTGCAGAACTGGGGGTTTGACAGCTCAAATAAAAGCATGTATTATAAACTTTAGGCATGCCAGTGGCCATGGGAAAGTGTTTAATGTAATAAAAAATCAAAGTATTTTTTTGACCAGTCTCGGCCGTTTAAGCATAGGGCAGCGGCATGCAAACGGGATCGTGTTGAAAATAAAAAAATGTAAAAACTCAATTTTAGGGGAAATCTGCAATTTGCCATTATAGTCAATGGCATGCAGAATCAAAACATTATCAGGGAACAAGGGTTGTTAAGGAAGAAGGCTCTGGGGTAGTACAGTAACTATGTACTAAGGCAATGGTGTATGCAAATGGGTGGAAATTTACTGAATCACAAAATATTCTAAGTCCACACACTGCATCTAACCATGTAGGTGCTAGAACAGGAGAGTGTAGGCAGGAGGAGCAGCTAACTTGAAAAGGGATTGTGTCATGCTTGCTGTAAGCACATTGGAGCTCCATTGCCTGGGTTTGCGCTTAGCAAAACACAGCTACGCAAGGGAGTATGTCTGAGGCTGTAATGTCTTACACCATGAAATGAAGAGCATGTTCACGTCCAGGGATGGCCATTTCTGCTAATTGTGTTTATCTTAGCTAAATGGGTGTGCGCGTCGAGCACTGGAACTTAAAACTGAAATAGCAACACTGTTGACATTTAGGCAGCGGGTTTGCGTGTCGTGTCTCGGGACTTAAAAGGGGTAGAGATGGGAAGGGGGAAAAGGAAAAAAGAGAAGTAGCAAAATACAGCCACTCAAATACAAGTAAAATAGCTGGCAGGTGGAATGTCTCAAAGTCAACCAATCACACAGGCAGCATCTGCAGCACACCACTATAAACTTTGCAAACACCTTCCAGTCTGTTTTTTCCTGCAAATTCTGCACCATAAGTGTACACATACAGGAGAATTTTAACTGACAAAACTAGCAAAAATGTTAGGGGCTGCTGTCGCATTGATTTATCAGTGTGTGCAAGAGGCCGATGGCGCTGAGGAGGATAATGCTGATAACCGACTCAGACCAAGGAGGAGGAGAAGAGCGCTCAGACCTAGAGTAACCTACAAGGGGCTACATGATCTGGAGATAGTAGAGAACTACAGGGTGGACATGGACATACTTCAGCAAATCAAGCTGTGACAGCCTCACCTCAGACCCAGAATCAACAGAGGGGAACCCATCCCAGTAGATACCAAGGTATGTGTAGCCTTAAGAATACTAGCTGCAGGTACTTTCCAAAGACCATCTGGGGATATCATGGGGGTCTCACAGGCATATGCACCCACTACAGTCCACTAGTTCCTGAATGCATTGCATCCACATGCTGCTGAGCATATTTATCTCTCCAGCACCCATGAGGAGATGACCAGCAATATGCGTCTCTTCCACTGTGTAGCAGAATACTAGGAGGTACTGAGTGCCATAGACTGCATGTACATATATATCAAAGCACCACATGGTGACCAGGGTAGGGTCTACTTAAACTGCAAGGGGATCCACTCCATCAACTGCCAGGTTATGTGTGATGCCCAGGGCATTATCATGAATGTGTGTGCTGGCAGCCCTGGAAGCTATCATGACTCCCACCCCTGGCATTTATCACAGTTGTACAAGGCGTTTGCCAGTGAAGACATCCCATATGGCCATCTGGTGCAGGATGCTGGCTATGCACTGGAGCTGTGGCTGATGACACCCATCAGCAATGCACACACACCCCCACAAGAATGCCATAACATGCACAAACCAGGATCATTATAGAGCATGTGTTTGGGATGCTCAAGTCACGGTTCCACTGCCTTGACATATCTGGTGGAGCCTTGCAGTACTCTCCAGCCACATGTGCACACATGTTCAAAGTATGTGCCATGCCACACAATATGATCCTGTGGAAGCAGCTGCAGCAGGAACAAAATGGGGAAGGGCCACACAGCCCCCCCCCCCACCACCACCATTGCCAAGGTCTCCACAGGCACAGAGGGACTTGGAGGAAGAACATCCTGATCTGGTCCCAGTAGGCAGATGAAGGCATGCCCAGTATGCCCTGTCCTTGGCAAAGAGGCAACACATAGCACATACACTGACACTGTAGGGCCCGAGGGTCTGATCTCTTTCTGCCTTGCACACACAGTAAAATGGATGGCAAACATCACACCACCTATACCTTACCATGTATAGGCAGTGTACTGTGTGCATCCAACATAGTCATCCCTCAATCACCATCCTCGCAACTGCCTCAGGCACAAAGTAAGTCAGTCTCCTTAACTATAAATGAATGGAGTAAATTATTATGATAGCATATCTATGGTATTGATGCAAGCATGCAAGGGAATGGGTGCCTTACTGGGATAGCATCAGACAACTGACAGCTCTGTGGGACAGCAGGAAGTGTATTCCCAGTACTGGCTTGCCCACACTATGCAGTACCACCCTAGTTGACAAATACCACTGCAGTATATGTGGTGTGCCTAAACCTGGGTGGTCATAGGTCACATGCATGGATATCAAAGTGGGGGGTCCCATATCCATCCCCAGCCTCACCCAGCAGATCAGCTGTAGAAAACCATACAAAAATGTCTGGCAAAGGCCCCACATGGCAACATCCATGAAATCCCCAACTACAGACTTACACAGTGATATCACAGCAGGTCTGGCAGTGGCAGTATAGCTCTGAAAGGTAAGAAGTCTGAAACTACAAATGTTTATGCCACAACAATCTGACCTGTAGTTGATACTGTTATGCCTGTAGTCTCAAAGATAGGGCACACCACTATACTAACTGGGACCAAAATTTTAAGCAAATATCAGCACAGTCTCTGCAAATGTGTATTGTGTACAGATGTGTCACCTACCCCATAGTCCCATAGAAATGCAGTAACATGTCCCTAGCCTTAAGCAGCATCCAGCCATCAACTAGAGTGATGGCTCAACACAAACTGAAAGCAATTGTCAGTAACACCCACAGTCAACTTACTGATGCCATCCCAGAAGTGTCCACTACCGCCAGCCTGGGAACATATGATCATCAGAATGCACTGCCTTGCTACAGATGGCCTACATCTTTCACACCTGGCCTACAGGCCTCTGGCAAATGCCCATGCCTCACCCATAGTGCCATGTTAGGGAGTGTCATGGGGTCCATAACACCAACATAACACAGTCTACAAAATGCGAAGAAAGGCCATGCTGCTAACTGCTAGGAAAAAACTTGCCAGGAGCAGAGAGACAGAAATCTGGACAAAGCCATGAATAATGGGGTGAAAAAAGGTCAAAAGAGAAAGTCACCTTTGAAATACTGCTATAATAATGTTAGAATGTTGATGGAATGTTTGTATTAGCATGTAATGCCTGAAGGGTATGAATTCTGAAACTGCAATGTCATCTGTCAGTAATATCTGACTTCAACCCTGAGTGACTTGCAAAACACTTTTCCTTGAAAACCACACTTGTTTGCATAACCAACTAGATATATGAGTCATGAATCTAGAAATTCTGTGATACTCTGTACAGTCGACAGGTAGGGCTAGGATTCTAAACATGAGAATGCACTCATTGCAGGCAGTCCTATCAATAGAAGATGGGGACATTTCTGCCCCTACAGAACCCTGGCCCACAGCCATGAGGAGTAACACATCCTTCCCTGATCACTCATTCTATGCAACACCCTGACCCCAAAATGTGACCATCCAAGTAAAATGAGGTGGGCCATACATATATGTGAGACACATACACACCTCCAGACTGGTCTAACAGTCTGACACACATAAGACCCTCCAAGTGCAGTCAACATTTGAGAAGACCCTTATGCAAAGTACTGGTAGCTAAGGCCAAAATATCTGACCCAGGAACCCCCCTCTCCCCATATCTTATCCCCTACAAATCTATCTGGAGTCTGCCTGTCACCCTGTTCCTGCCTGACTTATATTACCCAACTGTGGACTGGAAATCAGACAATGCCAGAACAGAAATGCACAGATATTCCACCATTGTAATATATCACCAAGGTGCTAGACCATTTCCACAACTCCAGCAGTCAATTGGTCATAGGCACACCTCTCAACAGGCTGGATTATACAAGAATGTGTAGCATTTGGCCCATAATATTGGTGTGTGCATCATCCAGCCTGTATTCTTCTGGTAAATCACTGTGATGATCTGAGGAGGTGTGTCACAAGGTACTAAATCAACACATGACAGTGTCAAATGTCATATATGTCAGATGTCTGCTAAAACAAGCCCTGTAGCCCTAACAACCCATGTATTACTGAGAGAAAAAGTCACAATCACCATATTGCCCATTGTCTCCCCATTTTGATAGGCTATCCCCAGATATCCTGCACCAACAAGCTGAGAGATATGGCTGTAGTACAAAACAAACTGGACTGGAGTACAACATTCCCTAGAATGGAGTCCCACATTTACTATAGAAGGTCACACTGGGCATGCTCATACACTTAGAGAATTCTCAGTAGGATCTAGGAATTAACAGACCTTCTGCACCCAAGGCGCTTCCCATTGCCCTACTTTAGCAGTCCTGAAGATGTCTGTTACCATAGAAGTACCTTTCATCAGGCCTCAGCCCTAGAAGCTGTGTGGCATGTGTAATAATTGTGTAACACTATAGTACAAACAACTAGCTAAGTAGGAGTTTTAATCTCAGTCCTGGCAAATGTAAAAGTGTGTGTGTTTATAAGGTAAAGCTTTTAGATCAATTCAAACCCAGTACACTTCCCCTTTCCCTTCTTTTGCAGTCCTGCAGATATCAGTCACCTTAGAAGTCCCTTTCATCAGGCCTCAAACCTATAAGCTCTGTGGTGTGTGCGATAACTTTGTAACACTATAGTATGAATAGCCACTTAGGTAGGAGTTCTAATCTTAGTCCTGGCAAATGTAAAAGTTTGTGTGTGTTCATAAGTTGAAGATGTTGAGTCCATTCAAACCCAGTATACTTCCTTTTTCCCTACTTTAGCAGTCCTACAGATATCAGTAACCTTAGAAGTCCCTTTTGTCAGACTTCAGCCCCATAACCTCTGTGTCATGTGCGATAATGGTTATAGCACTATAGTACAAATAACTAGTTAGATAGGAGTTCAAATTCCAGTTCTGGCAAGTGTGTGTAAGTGTGTATATGTGTAGTTTAAAGTATTGTGTGGCCTCTCTCACCCAGTACATCACCCATTGCCATACTTTACAAGGGCTGGTGATGTTCCTCTCCTTAGAAGTACCTTTGGACAACCTTCACCCTATAATCTCTGTGGCACAAATGATAAATGCATAACACTGTAATAGCAGTAAATAGATAAGTAGGGGTTCTAATCTCAGTCCTGACAAGTGTGTGTGTCAGAACAGTATCCTGTATGTGGTGGGGTTGCTGTATTTCTGTGAGAACCATATCCATTGGGGGATGGGTTTTGCTACTTTTTGCTGTTGCCCACACTGTATATGTCCCAGCGTCCACATTACAAGGCTCACGGTTGTCATCCACTGTAGAGGGACCTGTAGACAATCTGCAGCCCTATAAGTATTGTGCCATGTGCTTTAACTATGTGGCAGTATGGAACAGATAACAAGATATGCAGCCCATTTAATCCTTGGAGATCACTCCCCACTCAGGAATCATACACAAATTCACTCAAGTAGGCAGCAACCTCTACATCAGTAGGTGGCCTGCAAACCAGCTCACAGACAGAACCCACAGTGTGAAAGCAGTGAACTCCATGTCAGACTGCTGTACAGTCATGAGTGGAGTTCCACAGGTTGTGGACCTGGGTCCCCTCATGTTTGGGATCCACACCTCTGAGGACCAGCCCAATACAAAAGGTGCCCTGGCTGGAAATATTTGCAGATGACTATAGGGTGGGTGCTATTATTACCCCCCCCCCCGGTGTGAGGTCGACATCCTTCATAAAGGCCTCTCTGAGACCTATGACTGTTGTCAGAACCCTCGACATAAGCTCAATCCCAGAGGATGTGCCGCCTTCCCCTTTGGGTACGACATGGTTCCCATAAAGTAATACACTGATGGCAGTCCACTGAACACTGATGTTGGTATAACAGAACTGGGAACACAGGTTGACAGTGATTTCTAAAGTGACCACCACAGTGCCACTGTCTTCTGAAAGTCCTTCAATGTGTCACTTCTCCTGACTAAAGGTGTTGAATCTGGGAAGTAAAAGGACAGTGTTTCCCTGTATACTCCCCTCAGTAGGCCAATCAATGTGTACTATGGGCCCATTGCCATGTACCCCACTGGACACAAGCAACAACAGGAGAGGCTGCAAATGTACCTCACAAAGAGGATCTTAGGTGCGACACACTTGCCCCATACAGACAGACTCCAACAACTGCAATGAATCTCTGTCTCATATTGGCTACTGAGGTGCGATCTCTGCCTGACATACACAGCCATGTCTGACCCAACCCTGTCAGGAATGCTACATCCGAAAAAAACAATCTGACCACACAATATGCCCCAGATACCTCAACCCCATCCTCACAATCAGCAGTACATGCTGGAGGGATAGATTCACAACCCAGAGACTGGCCATGCTATAGAATAGATGCAACATACATGTCAAGCTGAGCACATCACTGGCCCTCTTCAAGAGAAATGAGGAGGAGTGGATGGGGAATAGAATACCTACTCTAGAGATCACTCCAGTGACTATACTCAGTAGACACACTGGGGAATATTGTCAGGTGGCATGATGCCAGTGTATTCCCATGGGCTAACCTTGTAAAGCTTCCATGGCCATTTGCCACATACACACCTATGAATCTTTGAACCTATGGATCTCAGTACTGTCAAATGTCTGTGTGTGTGCATTAGCGTGTATAAAAGTGTTTGTGAGTGTGAAAACATGTGGGTGAAAGTAGTTAGTGACCCATCTCACCCAGTACAACTACCACTGCCATACCTTACAAGTGCTGTAGATGTTATTCACTATATAGGTGCCTTAAGATATATACAAGTACAGCTGCCGTCCAAAGGTACTCGTCCCAAAAAAGAGAAATACTTAAGGCAAAAAGACTGGACAAGACCACCACAACGTATATAAAATCCAGATTTAATGACTAAAAATGAGCGCTCTCACATGCTCCACTGACATACTTCTTCAGATTTAAAATACACTCACTCCAAAAAACATTTAAATAGCAACAGCTTAATTGAATAATTGATTACATAACCAATTAATTAATTTAATAGGTGGAGTTTTGTTAAATCTACCACCTTAGCATTACTTTTAAACAAAACTAACTTCTCTAAAAAGAGAGATAATATATAATTAAAATAGAATAGAATATAAATATGCATATACGTATATAAAATATCACCCAATCTACAAACAAACATCACAAAACATTGTTCCTATACAAAACATAAACTTTTGAAACACAATTTCTAAAACATTTGTTCTGTAATAAATGCTTGGTCACTATAGGTGAACACTTATTCATATGCTAAAAACATATATACCTAGTAAGTCAAATATTCTAACCATATTGAAACACAACTAACGTATCAAGCACAAATCTAAGACGCTGAATTATTATCTAAACATGTGTGAGTGTGAAGCTACAAGCTTTTATCAAAGATATAAAAATATATATAGAATAACAAGCTACCAACTTTTGACATCCAGCATTCACTTAGAATATAACATAACTAAATAATCCCTATGTGCGCGCTTCAAGTATAGGCTTAATACTAATATACTGGTTAAGCCCTGGATCCACATGAGCTCTTAACTTAAAGATCCAAGAGAGTTCTAGGGATTCTAAATGGTTCATGTTATTACCACCCCTTCCACTCTGGGTTACTATCTGTAACACCCTGAACCTGAATGTGTGGTCAATATATGAACTAACATGCCTAGCCAACGCATTTTGCGGATTCCTTTTCCTTATATCATATATGTGGTTATACATTCAATCCTTTAACCTCCTTGTCGTCATACCTACATAGAATCCTGCACATTTTGTGCATGTGGCTAGATAGACTAAGTTCTTACTATCACAAGAAGCATAGAAAAAAAACTCCACCTATTAAATTAATTAATTGGTTATGTAATCAATTATTCAATTAAGCTGTTGCTATTTAAATGTTTTTTGGAGTGAATGTATGTTAAATCTGAAGAAGCATGCCAGTGGAGCATGTGAAAGCGCTCATTTTTATTCATTAAATCTGGATTTTATATACATTGTGGTGGTCGTGTCCAGTCTTTTTGCCTTAAGTATTTCTCCTTTTTGGGATGAGTACCTTTGGATGGCAGCTGTACTTGGATATATCTTGATTTACCTGTTGTTTAGTATTAGCTGCCGTCACACAATGGAAACAATGACTATTGAATTGGACTATAATCCTGAAAACACTTCCAAAACCCAGAAGTGGAGTAGCATTGTTAATACACAGAATAATCCTCTTCTTGACTTGGAGTTACATCATTCTCCTATGCCGACTGTTACAGGTACTGTTGAAAATATGAGTGAATTCAATGACTTAAGTAGAGAGCTGGAGAATGATCTATATAAATTGCAGAGATTGATCTGGCAGAGAAGGCATATGGAAGCATGCCTTCACTTCCACATTGTTCCGAGAGGCATGAGGGTCCTCTGCATGCCCACTTATGGTAACAACCATCCGGAGTTGTTGAATAGATGGCAGAAATTAAATCTAGACCTGAGTTTCAATTATATAAAACTGTTAATCGACTATTTTTCCCCCATAGATACGGAATTAAACAACAAAGTGGAGGCTCTGAATAGAGATTTTCAGAGCTGTTTTATAGGTGGGATGTATGACAAGAGATTGGACAGTATATATACTCAGGTAGCCCTATACCATGACAGGCTGCAGCAAACTAAATATCAGAAGCTGCAGCGGGATCACAGGGACTTTTCACTTGGGCAGGTGTTCGTTTGGCCTAAGAATAACTCACGGGCCGAACAAGCATCTAATAATGTGACATTACATCATAATGAAGTGAATGGTGGTGAGTGTGAGCCAGGAACAGCAGCTGATCAGATTCAGAATGCTGCCCATAATGCAAAAGGAAGTAGAGTCTATGCCACAAATGTAATTACATCATCTATGGAGAAAAGTGAACGTATTGCATCCTCCACCCCTCCTCCTAACCAAGAAGCGTTAATGGAGACGAAGGAGAGCCATGGAATGGGGGCGAGACCCAAGGTAGTGACCAGAAGTCTGGAGGATTTTTTTCAGCTTCCAATGAAATTTCGAGACAACGAGAGAGACAGGTCGAGCAGTCGTGGCCGCATGAAATGCAAGTTCTCGGGAGACAATCCAGGCACGAGACGAAGGGCGCGGAGTTAAATCAATTGGTTTTCATTTTTTCAGCGTTTGAACTTGATAAAGCAGACTATTCATTGTTAAATAAGGGGCTATCATTTATCCCCTCTCAGGCAAGTAAACTGAGTGAACTTTTGGTGGATCTTAGGCTACTTGGACGTTCAATAGCATTAAAATTAATGTTTACCAATGGGGAGAAAAATGACGAAAAAGTGATAGATAGTTTCAAACGCAAAAGTTGTTTTTCCCCACAACTGCCAGTAAATTCTGAATGCTTTATTAACTTGTGTGAGAATGATTTATATGCATACTTCTCAAGACAAGGTCCCAGATGCATTTATTACAATTTGAGTAAAGAGGAGAGAAGTTCTTTAATTAATTTAACATCAAATAATGACATAGTGATAAAACCTGCAGATAAGGGAGGTGAGATTGTGTTGTTAAATGCTACTGATTATGACAAAGCGATGTCCAACATGTTATCTGATTCTAATACCTATGTGGAGATTGATTTAGAATTTTTGAATAGAACTATTAAAAGGGTACATGACGATCTATATGACCTGCTGATGTGCAGACAGATTACACAGAGGCTATATGATTTCTTTTTGGTTGACTTTCCAGTAGTACCTTTTATAAAAGGTCTCCCTAAGATACACAAAAATGTGTTCCCCCTTCCTATGAGGCCTATAGTGGCAGGTGAGGGTTGGGTTACTGAGAAGATATCATTACATATAGAGAGTCTATTAGGACCGTTGGTCAGGAATATTCCAAGCATTTTAAGGGACAGCTACCAATTAATTCAAGAACTATCATTCATCAAGGAAGAAGTCAATGGTCCTCCTTATTTAATGGTAACCCTAGACATTAAGAATTTGTTCACAGCTATTTCTAACAATTATGGCGTTGAAGCCGTTAGGAAAGTTTTATCAGCAACAGAAGGAGTTACTAATGAACAACAGCTATTGATATGCACACTATTGGATGTTGTTCTTAGCAACAATGTGTTTGTGTTTCGAGATAAGCTTTTTGCACAGAGATGGGGTGTCGCTATGGGCACCCCTTGTGCAAATTCAAATGCAAATTTAGTAATTTACAACTGGGAGAGAGAGTTTTTTTCAATAGTGTTCATTATCAGCATATACTACTATATAGGAGGTTTGTGGATGACATACTGCTCTTTTGGAAGGGCGGCATAGTTGGTCTAATGGCTTTCATCGATTTCTTGGAGTCTACTACTGACTTCTTGAGATTTACCTCAGAAGTCTCTAGTAAAGAAGTGAACTTTTTAGATATAAAGATCACTAAGAAGATTGATGGTTGCTTATCCACGGATCTATTTAGGAAGTCCTGTTGGAAGAATACACTTCTACACTATAGTAGTATGCACCCTAGGCATGTTTTCTCCAATGTGGTTAAAGGGCAGTTCATTAGGACGTTTAGGCTTTGTAAGGAGAGTCCCAATCTACATATGCAGTTTGATATACTGCATACATTGTTTTTAGATAGAGGCTATAATGATTCTATGGTCAGTAACATTAAAAGTTCTATCTTGAGTGTTGAAGACGGAAATATCAGGACAAACAAGGGTTACATAGGTAGCAGATGGACAGAAACGCATGGTTCCAGGGTCCCTTTTATCACCAGATATACCAATGATAATAAAAATGTTGTGGATATAATAAAGAAACACTGGAATGTCTTGATTACGGATCCCAAGATTTTGAAAGTGATAGGATGTAACCCAAGTTTCAGCTATAGGAACAGCAGGAATTTAAAAAGGTTGTTATGTAAGGAACATTCTAGTGTTAAACATAATAAATTGATTTTTAATAAATTTGGTACGTATCGAAGCACAAAATGTAAAATGTGCAGTTTCATTGTAGCTGAACAGCGGTTTATTCCCCCTACCATTGATTATGAATTTGACCCTAAGTTCTATGCTTCTTGTGATAGTAAGAACTTTTTTTATCTAGCCACATGCACGAAATGTGCAGGATTCTATGTAGGTATGACGACAAGGAGGTTGAAGGATAGAATGTATAACCACATATATGATATAAGGAAAAGGAAACCGCAAAATGCGTTGGATAGGCATGTTAGTTCATATATTGACCACACATTCAGGTTCAGGGTGTTACAGATAGTAACCCAGAGTGGAAGGGGTAGTAATAACATGAACCATTTAGAATCCCTAGAACTCTCTTGGATCTTTAAGTTAAGAGCTCATGTGGATCCAGGGCTTAAGCAGTATATTAGTATTAAGCCTATACTTGAAGCGCGCACATAGGGATTATTTAGTTATGTTATATTCTAAGTGAATGCTGGATGTCAAAAGTTGGTAGCTTGTTATTCTATATATATTTTTATATCTTTGATAAAAGCTTGTAGCTTCACACTCACACATGTTTAGATAATATTTCAGCGTCTTAGATTTGTGCTTGATACGTTAGTTGTGTTGTTTGGATATGGTTAGAATATTTGACTTACTAGGTATATATGTTTTTAGCATATGAATAAGTGTTCACCTATAGTGACCAAGCATTTATTACAGAACAAATGTTTTAGAAATTGTGTTTCAAAAGTTTATGTTTTGTATAGGAACAATGTTTTGTGATGTTTGTTTGTAGATTGGGTGATATTTTATATACGGATATGCATATTTATATTCTATTTTATTTTAATTATATATTATCTCTCTTTTTTAGAGAAGTTAGTTTTGTTTAAAAGTAATGCTAAGGTGGTAGATTTAACAAAACTCCACCTATTAAATTAATTAATTGGTTATGTAATCATATATTCAATTAAGCTGTTGCTATTTAAATGTTTTTTGGAGTGAGTGTATGTTAAATCTGAAGAAGCATGCCAGTGGAGCATGTGAAAGCGCTCATTTTCATTCATTAAATCTCGATTTTATATACATTGTGGTGGTCATAACCAGTCTTAATGCCTTATATAGGTACCTTGGGAGACTTCCACAGCCAATACACTCTGTAGTGTGTGTGGTAACTGCATAACACAAAAATACCAATTACCACATAGCTAGGGGTTCTTATATGAGTCCTGGCAAGTGTGTGTGTTTGTGTGTGTGTCTATGTGTGTGTGTGTGTGTGTGTGTGTGTGTGTGTGTGTGTGTGTGTGTGTGTGTGTGTGTGTGTGTGTGTGTGTGTGTGTGTGTGTGTGTGTGTGTGTGTGTGTGTGTGTGTGTGTGTGTTATTGTGTAAGTGTGCATATGTGTAGGTTACAGTATTTTGTGCTCTGTCTCACCCAGTACATCACCCATTATTATAATTTGCAGGGCCTGGTGATGTCCCACACCTTAGAAGTACCTTCCAACAAGTGTCACCCCATAACCTCCGTGGCATGTGCGATAAATGAGTAACAATGTAGTAACAATAAATAGGTGGGGATTCTAATCTCAGTCCTGGCAAATGTGTGTGTGAGAGGAGTATCTTGTGTGTGTGTGTTTGTGTACGAACAACATCCATTGGATGGGCATGGTTTCATATTTTATGCCAGGGTACTCACAGTACACATTCCTAGGCCTACTGTATGAGGTCCGCTTTTCACATCAACAATAGTGGTATCAATAGACACTCTTCAGCCCTATAAGTCCTGTGCAACATTATGGAATAGTATGGTGCGAATAACAAGATAAGTTGGTCTGCTAATGTCAGTACTGGCAAGTGTGTGTGTGTGTGTGTGTGTGTGTGTGTGTGTGTGTGTGTGTGTGTGTGTGTGTGTGTGTGTGTGTGTGTTGTGTGTGCATTGGTGTATATAGCAGTGGTTGTGAGTGTGTAGACTTGTATGTGACACTATTAGAAGTACTCTCACACCAGGTACAGCCAACATTGCCATACCCCACAAGGCCACGTGATGTTATTCACCTTACAGGTACCTTGTAACACTCATCACACTAGTAATCCTCTACCACCTGCAATAACTGGATAATGGTGTGGTACCACAATGTGATGGGTAGAGGTTCCAAACACAACACTGGCAACTGTGATCCTGTGCATGCATGTGCGTGTGTGTGTGTGTGTGTGTGTGTGTGTGTGTGTGTGTGTGTGTGTGTGTGTGTGTGTATGTGTGTGTGTGCGCGCGAACAGTATTCTCTGTGTGTTTGGTCGACACCATACACTGAGATACAATCCCTATAAGCTGTGAGGCATATGCAAGAACTGATACACAGACCTGGGAAATGTGTGCAGATACAGCTGTACCTCGACAATGACATGGTCGATGTGTCACAACACTGCCATACTCCTCACTGGTGATGTCTGTTGGGCCACATCCTGCTTACACACAGATACCTGGAGCACAAACAGAATACAGCATGTGAGAGCACATTCACTTAGTGCTATTAACATCAGTAATGCATCATGGCTGAAAAGGTACACACACACTCTCTGATGTGCACCCATTACAAATGCCAGATGACAGCACCTTACACAGCATTAAATAGCTACACTCTACTAGAGTCACCCTGTGCATCTGACCGATATTAGCATGTCCCTGCATCTATGGCATGGATGGCATGGATGTGGCATAGGTATCATCATATGCACAGGGTGTAGTGTGGGTTTGCCAGAACCCTAGGCTGGGCCATACAGTTGACATCATGTATGCGTGTTTGGGGGGTGTTCATTAAATGTGGTGTGCAGGGGTTTGGTGTGTGTGTGTGTGTGTGTGTGTGTGTGTGTGTGTGTGTGTGTGTGTGTGTGTGTGTGTGTGTGTGTGTGTGTGTGTGTGTGTGTGTGTGTGTGTGTGTGTGTGTGTGTGTGTGTGTGTGTGTGTGTGTGTTTGTGTGTGTGAGTGTATGTGACTTGTCTGATGATCACACCATGTGGGAACCATACGCAGAGGTATTTTAGAGAGCTGTGGGCTGTACATGGCAGATTGTACAGTTCACAGTCTCTTGCCATGGACATGGGAACTGGGCCTGCCGGGGGTATCACCGGCACCACAAGGGCCGAGTCCAAATGCAGTACTACTCCTCGATGGTGACTGCTGCCTGCTGGGTCTGCATCCATATTGGGACTGGTCAGAATCACACGCCGATGGCCTGCTGCATCGTGGCATGTACAGCACACCCCTTTCAGTAGTGCCGGTGGTACTGCCAGCATTGGATCATGATGGTGCATGATCACACAGACCATTAGCTCATCGTGGTGCTGCCCTACAGCTTTGTGGCTGCTGGCCAGCATCTGCCACATACTCAAGTACAGATATTCCATGGCTGAGGAGAGCCAATGTTCCCCCCCCCCCTGTCTATCCATGACACCAGTACACTTACAGATGGCTGCAATGAGTTCAAATTGCCAAGGACACCAAGAACGTGCTCATCCATGATCCTGCATTTATGTCTGGTATTACGTTCATTATGTGCCTGTGTCCCCATGATGGCCCAAAACATGCATCTGGTGACTGCTGGTGTGGCAATTGCAACAGGGGCATGATGGGCTTCAATCTTCCTCAGAGTAGCCCTGCCCATCTGCCTGTGTGGGACCTTGTCAGCACTCTGGCTATGGCTAGTTCCTGCACCCTCACTTGCTATAGTCACCACAGTAGCCTGTTCCATGCTACCACCAATCAATTGTCCATTATCTGTGGCCAATGGTGATGGGGTATATGGGAGCATTGTGACTGTGTGCGGGGATGGGGTTGATAATAGTGGGATGCCAACTGATGGCATAGTATCAGCCCCTGACAAACTCACCTGTGCCTCAATATGAGTATCATCATTGTCAGAGTCTGCAGAGAGACTGACAGCAGCATCAGAGTGGGAGGCACCACAGCCACCATGTCCACCTGTGAGGGAAAAACAGCATATATAAATTACTACTGGCACTATAAGGTTTGCTTGTGCATGCACACACACACACGCACACACGCACACACACACACACACACACACACACACACACACACACACACACACACACACACACACACACACACACACACACACACACACACACACACACACACACAGGTGAGGTGCCTCAAAGGCATTACACAGACCTCACATTAGCCGACTGTGGGCATTCACGACACACAGTCAGACAATAACATACACACTTTGGACGGAGCCTCAGCATCATGCAGTGCAGCCCTTTCCAATTACCATTACTACTAATATACACCTCTGGGATACGTGAGTGGTGTTAGTAGGTGATGGCCCTTCACCTAGCACACACTGCACCCATGTAAATTATTGCTGTTCTCCTGTATAGCACTGTGACAACTCCTGCAGAACATACCCCCAACTGTACAGGGTTTTGCTGAATGTCTACATGTGTGGCTCATATGTTTGGTCTGTTCCTCATAACTCCTGTGTTTGTCTGATACATTACTGGGTTGGCCTGTGGCTTGGTGCCACTAAGTAATGTCCTAATTTGAGGTGCAGACTGCATAACCTGCAGTACATGTATGTTCAAACAAAGCTAGTTACTCAAACAACTTCCCAACCTTACAGTGGATATAGTAAGTGTACACACACCTGTTAACATGCCAGGTTTTTATGATATATCACATGAGACCTCAGAAATCAGGTCATAACATTGCCATCATTTCATATGACATATAACCTGTGCAATCCAACTGAAGAACATACACATCAGTTACAGGTAACATCTGGAAACTGAAATAGGTATAATATGCTGGTTGAATGAATGTGCACACCCTTAAAGTAATACTCTGTTAAAGCATCTTTGATTTAATCACAGCATGCGGTCCTCTTGGGAAGGTGTCTATCAGCATGGCACATCTTGACTTGCCAATGTTTGTACATTGTCCCTTGCAAAACACCTCCAACTATGTCAGATTGCAAGGGCATCCCCTGTGCACTGCCCTCTTCAGGTCACCCTGCATATATCCTCTTGGATGTGGGTGTGGGCTCTGACTTGGACTGTGCAGAATGTTGCATGTGTTCTGGTAAAGACATCCTTTTGTTTATTTGGATGTATGGTTTGTGCCATTGGTATGTGGAAAGGTGGAATTCCTCACCATCCACAGCTATGTGGCAGACACCAGAATGTTTCGGAGCCACAAGGGACTAGTATTTGGAACTGTTCATAATCCCCTCTATCTTGGCTACAGCCTCAGTTCAAGCTTGTGAACAGCAACCCCAAATTAGGACACTGCCATCATCATGCTTCACCATGGAGGTGGTGTTGTTCTGGTGATGTGCAGTGGTGTTACTGGGCCAAACATACCTGTCAGAATTGTGGCCAAAGAGTTCAACCATGGTCCCTTATTACCATAACACATTTTCCCAATTGCTTTTTGGAGACCTGACATATTGTTTTCAGACTTTCACCAGGCCTGGATATTGTGTGGTGTGAGGAACTTCTGACATCTTCCAACCCTACCCTATAGGCAGGGCATATGAAGACATGGAAGATTATTCTGACAAGTAGTACACACCCAGTACTTGCCGGAGATTCCTGCTACTCCTTCACTGTTGCTGTAGGGCTCCTCCCTGGCTAGTTTTGGTCTTGTATTCTCATAGACTTTGGTGGGATGTCAACTCCTTTGCAATGTCACTGTAGCCCCATATTTTTACCACCTTTTGATGACAGTCTGCACTGTGTTCCATGGTATGTGCAATGCTGTGGAAATGTTTTGGTATCCTTCTGAAGGCAGATACATCTCAAACATGTGGTCCCTTAGCAGCTTCATCATCTTTATGCAAACCATCACTGTTGTAGCCCACAACTGAGTATTTGTTAGGATAATCCTGGTAAGACAGCTAACCATTATTTGCTATTAATAAAAGAGTCTCTGTAATTGATGGCTGTTGTGTACTAAATAAGATGTACTGCTGTAGTTATGCCTTAACACAGTACTAGCTTCAGCCTATACACACATAAGCATCTAGGTTGGTGTACTATTGTTATGTGTCATTATTGTTCCCCTAACAGATTTGTTTGCTTTACAATTGAATTGTACAGGTTATAGGTCACATGAAAGTTTGGCAGTATTTTGAACTTGTCTGTTATGCTCTCGTTTCTGTATATCACAAATACCTAGCTTTCTAACAGGTATGTACACCATTTATATACACTGTATACCACTAATTTATACAAAATGACCCTAGTTTTGGGCCTTTGCCCCCCCCCCATTTTGTCAGTCTTTGTCCAGATGTCCTGTAATGACCGGTTGTGAGGTATGCTACAGATATGTGACGTCTCCTGCAAATAGGCCACTGTGATGACCATTATGATGCAATGCAGTAAATACCACCACAGGTGAATATGCAGATATTGTAAAATGACTGAGTGTAACAGTTGTGTGCATGGTCACATGCATTAACTTTAGCATGCCTGAGGTACTGGTGAGCCACAACAAGAAAACCCCATACTTACTGGGTTCAGGCTGCTGTCCCATGTGCAGACCAGAGGGACCTATGTTGCTGTGAGGGAGAGGTATTGTTAGCAGAGTCACATTAGGCATTGGTACAAGATGAATGCTACGTTTCTGCACAAGTACAGCACACACTATGCTATTACACAATTTGCTGTCCTTCACCATAGATGTGTTCTTGTGTGCATTACTACACCCCGCCCACTAATCCATTTTGCATTTGCACTGATATATGCATCTAGAGACTCTGTAGAAGACAGTTTAAATGCTAACTCATTACATTGATGCACGCTTTGGCCTTACCCTCTGTCACCATAAGTGTGGCCTGTGTGGCTGCCCCTCCCACTGGTAGCAGTACAGTCCCTCACTACAGCAGCAGCCCTTTGCCAGGCACAACATATCAGGTTAGTTGCTCTATGGCTGACCTGATCATATATGCATTCATTGTGGCCCAAGATGTTCACTCTGTGGACTATCTCATCCTAGAGGGCAGTCTGCTCCTGCAGATTTCACTGGCTACAGCCAGAAAGGATGACATAATTTAAGATTACAGCTTCTGTGATGGCTGCTGTCTCCACATTGGTGTAAGGCGGTTGCCACTGCATGACAACTGGAAGGCATAAACAGGGAAGGACATCACAGGACCTCAGACATTGCCCAGAGTTATTTACAGAGCCAGCACATGAATATGGATTATCATTAGCCACGACTTACAAACACATCATACCCAGGTACCTGGCAGCACTGTATGAACATGCATTGTACTCCTGGTCCTGATGTGTCATGTTCCTGCCAATGAGGGCCAGTACATTCAATAAGCCACCATTCATCATTCACGTTTGTGTAGAGGGATGACAATGGCCTTGTTCCTTGCAGATGGGATGTCAGTTGTGCTCAGGCTTTGCTTGCATGCAGTGTGTAATTGAGCTGGAAGCATATGCCTGGGTTCACGTAGGATGCAGACAGGAATGTTATCAGGCCCCAAGGGGACTTGCTTTTGTTAACTTTGATTAGGCAGTTTGCACCTGATCCATGATGATGAGGGGAGTGGTGCGTGTGCTGTGCATGTCCACTTATACTGATGGTGATATGGGGGGGGGTGATGTTTGCCCTAAACCTGTTTGCAGCAGGTTGGCTGTAGCTATGGTGTGTATGTATGTGCTGTGATTGACCACCATTACAGGATGGGTTGGGTTGGTGTCTCTGAGACTGCAGACATGTGAAGATGGCTTTGTGATTGCCCTTAGTGGATGTGTCCAATTTGTACTCATAGTTAGCCTTACAGTAATCCACCTGTGACCTAATATGCTCATTCACACAAAGGTTGACATGTTACCCAGATGGTCCCTGCTCCTATTTTGCCCTGTACAACCAATATAGGATCACATTATGTGCTTTGTGCATTGCTGCTGTTCAGCAAAGGGGTTTACTCTACTTTAGTGGGGACATGTTTTACAAGTAAGGTATTGCTGATGCCATACAGCTATGTGGGTGGTCATATATCTGTTTGTAGTTGGCATGGACACAGGGTCAGAACACAATTGGCCACCTCTACAATTTCAATGTGATACTCATACTTATTATACTACTCATGTCTGTGTTAGGGCAATGACACAACCGGTAGCTGTAGAAGTGTAACTCTGCTGGATGCACAGAAACTAAGGTTACACATGTGTACAACATGTACAGCTTATTTACCTGATGTTTTGTATCCCATGTCAGTTGTTATGAGGCAACCAGGTACACCTACCCATACATACTGTACATATGCACAGGTAATATCTGCTGTACATTTCTGTTCTATGTCAGTATGGCACACTGTAATTACAGTCTTGCTGCTTAGTCAATCATGTCCCCCTGTTAGGGCAGGACATCTGGAGGACACCGCACATACATGGTGGACTATGGGCCATAATTAGTGACACTTTCTTCATATTGCTGTAACACATGTATGTCATTTAATAGTGTAGTAGCCTTTGCATTAACAGACATACCCTGGAGGATGTCTGAAGCTCATATGTTAGGCAGAGAGGAGAAAGGCTAGGTGTGTCATAGTGAGGGTATGAACTATTAATGTTGTGAGCATGACTGGTATAGGGACAGAGCTACCTGATATGCTGGACAGAGAAAAGGTGGATATTTTGTGTGTGCCAGAGACTAGATGGAAGTGGTGTACAGCTGTGTACATCGGAGTCAGGTACAAATAGTTCTGTCATGGTGTGCATGGGAGGGGAACTGGTGTAGTGGTTAACCTGAAGAATCATTATCTCAAGAGTGTTTGGGAAGGTGATAAGAGTATCGGGTAGATTGATGTTTAGGAGACTGGGAAGTGATTGTGTAATGATGACAGTTGTTAGTACATTTGCTTCACTAATTGCGTGTCTGATGGATGAGACAGACGTACTTTGGTGTGGTTCGATGAAGTGGTGATGAGTGTACCCAAGGGTGAGAGAGTGGTGATTGGAGCAGATTTCAATGGGCATGTTGGTGAAGGGGACAGAGGGGATGCAGAAGTGATGGGTAGGTATGGTGTTAAGCAAAGGAATGCAAGAGGTGAAATGGTGGTGGAGTTTGCAACAGAGGTTGGACATGGGAGTGGTGAATACATAGCTTTACAATACTGAGGAGCATAGGGTTTCATGCAAGTGTGGAGGAAGATGCAAACAGGTGGATTATCTCCTATGCAGGTGGGGAAAGTGTAGTTAGGCAACATGGAAGGTTGGTCTGTGGAATGACATTGGTGATCAAGAAGAGGGGGAGGAGTTTGAGGGCAGCACCATTGATCAAATGGTGGATACTGAGAAAGGGTGATTGTGAGACTGAATTCAGGGATGAATTAAGACAGGCAGTGGGTGGCAGTGAAGACTTAGCAAATATCTGGGTAGTACACCTGAGCTAGTAAGGGAGATGAGTAGAATGGGCCTTGGTGTGACATCTACACAGAGGAAGGAGGAGGAGGAGACCTGGTGGTGGCATGAGGAAGTACAGGGGAATATACAGAGAAAGAGGTTGGCCAAGGAGAAGTGGGATTGTCAGAAAGATGAAAAAAGTAGACAGGTGTATAGGGAGATGGGGTGCATATCAAAGAGAGTGGTGGCAAAGGCTGAGGATGGGGCATTTAAAGGATTGTATGTAAGGTTGGAAACCAAGGGTGGAGAATAGGACCTGTACCAATTGGCTTGACAGAGGCATGTAGCTAGGAAGGATGTGCAACAAATTAGACTGATAAAGGATAATGACAGAAGTATACTCATGAGTGTGGAGAGTGTGTAGAGCAGGTGGAAACAGCACTTTGATGGGCTATTGAATGAAGAGAACGAGAGAGAGAAAAGGTTGGATGATGTGGATATGCTGAATTAGGACATGCAACAGATTATCAAGGAGGAAGTAAAGATAGCTATGAAGAGGTTTAAGAATGGAAAGGCTATTGGTCCAGATGACATAACTGTAGAAGCACGGAGGTGTTTAGGACAAATGACAGTGGTCATTTTAATCAGATTGTTTCCTGTAATCTTGAAAAGTAAGAGGATGTGTGTGGAGTGGATAAAATGTGTTTGGGTACTGATTATGAGAATAAGGGTGGTGTGCAGAGCTGTACTAACAACAGAGGGATAACACTGATCAGTCACAGTATGAGGTAATGGTAAAGGGTGATGGAAGCTAGGTTAAGAAGGGAGCTGGGGATTACTGATCAGCCGCATGGTTTCATGGCTGGAAAGAGCAGTACAGATGCGATGTTTGCTCTGGGAGTGTTGATGGGGACATACAGAGAAGGTCAGAAGTAGCTGTGTTATGTCCTTGTGGACTTAGAGACAGCATATGACAGGATGTCTAGAGAGGAGTTGTGGTATTGTATGAGGTGGTCAGGAGTGGTGGAGAAATCCTTAAGAATGCTACAGGATATGTACAAGGTTAGTGTGACATTGGTGAGTTCTGCATTGGGAGTGACAGTTGTGTTTAAGGTGGAGGTGGGAGTACATCATGGATCAGCTATGAGCCCTTATTTGCAGTGGTGATGGACAGGTTGACAGACATGATCAGACAGGAGTCCCCCTAGACTGTACTGTTTGCAGATGACATTGTGGTCTGTAGTGAGAGTAGGGAACAGGTTAAGGAGACCCTGAAAATGTGAACATATGGTCTACAGAGAGGAGGAATGATGGTCAGCAGGACTAAGACAGAATATATGTGTGTGGATGGGAGGGAGGATAGAGGAATGGTAAGGATGCAGGGGAGTACAGTTTTCAAAGGTGGATAGGTATAAATACTTGAGAACAACAGTTCAGAGTAATGGCGAGTGTAGGGGAGAGGTGAATATGAGAGTATGGGTCGGATGTGGGTAGTGAAGAAGACTATCAGGTGTGATCTGTGATAGATGAGTACCATTAAGAGTGATAGGGAAGGTCTACAAGAGAGTAGTGAGGCCAGCTATGTTATATGGGTTGGAGACATTGGCAATGAAAAAAGAGGCACGAGTTAGAGCTGGATGTAGCAGAGTTAATGATGTTAAGATTTGCCGTGGATGTGTCCTAGCAGTGTCACAGGCAGGTATTGTGCAACACACACTCCAGTAGTAGTCATATGTGATCCATCCTTTCCTGGGGTGACTCAGGGACCTGAGCTGTGTTCTGTGTCACTGCAGACAAACACAGATGCTATGGCCATAGGTACTGCTCAGCAATATATCAGTACAGCATGTGTTGATGAGACATAATATTGTTGGAACTTCCTATTCTCCATGTTTACATACCCCCTAGTTCATTCCATTACATGCTTAATTGTTTGACATACCTGTGTTTTTTTTCAGTTCAGTTGGTATAATCCATCAGTTTCAGTGTGTGTGTGTGTGTCTGTCTGTCTGTCTGTTTCTCCCTCGCTCTCTCTCTCTATCAGACAGATGTAGGATATACAAATGTTTTGTATAGGCAGCAGCTTACCTTTTGTAGGTAATGCTCATGAGCAGCTGATGGCCTGTGCACCAATTGCAGTCTTCCACTTGCCAATTGCATGTAGAACAGCTGTGGTATCATTCCCGTACCCAATAGCATGGAAACACACTCCTATAACTGAGTAAGTACTTCATATGGGCATTGTCCCTTTTCCTTGCCTGTGAGGAGTACTTCATGGAGGTGTGTGACAAACAGCATCATAGTGGGTAGTTGGAAATACCTCTTGCAACAAACACTGTGGAGACAGCCCAATAAACTGGGGGAGAATGTTTCAGACATAGCGACAAAATGTAAGTATTGCTGTTATACAGTTGACGTACTGCTAGTTTGACAGGGTTTGTATGGATATGACTGCTCTGCACGCATTTAAGTCTGATAGTGTTATGTGGTTGACATAACTCTCAACTGTAGGGCTATCTGCAGACTGGCCAGAGTTTGGACTCTTATATTTGGTGTGTTACCCACGCATTTTTTTGGCCTTGAAAATTCAGTAGCATACTCTGAGGATTGCACTCAGTAAATGGTAACATCCATGTGTGTTTTTAACTTCAAATCCTTCAGAACAGATATGTTACAACAACCCTGTTAAACCAGCAACTTTCTCAGTTTATAACAGCAATATGTCAATAATGCCCCTGTGTTTAGGCTTTTGCCCCAAAGTATGTCAGGCTTTGTCCAGATGTCATGCTGCAAGAGGAGGATAGGTATCATATATCATTATATAGTGACTTCTTCCTGATATCATCCCATTGATGTATCAGACTGCCAGACATGTTATGTTTTGGAGGCCTTATATATGAGGAGAAAGCCTGGATGTTCTGTGGAACTCTATACAGTTGAGAGGACTGTGTATTTCTGGCAATTGTTGACAGACTGTCAGGATTGTGTAGCAGTGTATTGTGCATGTGTTATTTGGCCTTTGTAGGGAAAGGGGTAGATGTAAGTGTTATGGGTCCTTTTTTGACTTTGCATGCTGCTCCAGTTTCTGGTGCTCTATCAGCTGTATATGTTTGTAGGAGTAGACTGACACATATCCCATACCACAGTCACGCATCAGACTACACTGTGAATTGGGCCAGTATATGTAGGGGTAGTGTTGTTGTTGTTGTTTGTCTTTTGGCTTTTCCTGGTTAGGGGTCACCACAGCGGAACTCTGGTCCGCTAATGATTGGCAGTAGATTTTCACGAACGCCGAGGTGCCAGCTTGATGTTCAACCTTCAATGAAGGCACGCCCATTTATGCATGTCTTTCAAATGCCGAACAAACTGTGGGGAGGACATGCAGACTCCACACAGAAGGCAATTTTGTTTTATGGGGTCAATCGGAACACCAATGCATGCTGTTATAACTAATCCTGAAATGTGTTCTTCTTGACTAATCACCATATTTTTTTAAACTGAAACACCATAGCACATCTGGGAAGGCAGATCCCAGTGGAACCACCTGTCCCGCCTCATCTGACCATGGCACCGGGCCCCAGCATGTCTGTGACTCAACCCAGGCCTTCCTCTTCCATTGTTCCTGCACCATCTTTGAGTGTAACCACCTCAGGGAATGGGGCTTGTCCCCCTATGAGAACAGGCACAGAGAGGAGACCGTCACCTGCAATCAGGTCTGGGGATTGGTGCACAGCCTCCTTCGTTCAGAGTACAGTGATCAGCTGTGCCAGCTTGAAGGCTGTCTGGCACATCTTGAGGGTCAGCCTGCACCTCCTGCACAGCCCCCAGCACAGCCACCTTTAGAGCCATGAAGGTGCAGTGGTGACCTCCCATGGGTGTGGACCTCAGTCCCACTGTAACCATATGAGGACTCATGTGTATGTAGGGGTAGTGTGCGAGTGGCAAATATGCTGATGATTTTGTTCACACAGTCCGTATACTCTACTGTTCATGTGGCTTACCAGTATGTCAATTTGAATGTGGTGAGATTGGTTATGCGTATGCACTTTCACACTGGTGTCTGTTGTTCAGTGCTGTTACATCCCTGTATTGCCTGATATATTTGCAATTACATGTGTATTCCCCCATAGCAAAATTGGGTTAGTGTTGTGTCAGTCTGCCTGTACTTTAGACAGTGCATGGTGACATGCCTAGAAGCTCAGTGTAGTTTCCCTACTGTGATGTTATGTCCAAATATATATCAGATGTACTGTTGCCTGGCCCCCATACATGTTGTGTATTTCTGACACATCAGTGAGATGATGTGAGGATTTATGTCAGTAACTACTAGAGAGTAATATGTTTTTGGACTTTTCCAGTCATTATATGTTACAACAGACAGGCAGTGTTACTGCATCAACTGTGTCACCTTATCTACTGCAGTATTTGGGATATGTTCCCAGTTTCATGGCTTTACACCCCCCCCTTTGTCAGGCTTTGTCCATATTTGTTGCAGTAAGAGGTTCTGAGCATACCTTTCACCTGGACAGATTGTTTCAGACTGTCCAGGTTTATTGCTCATATTTCTGGTCTATTCCACAGAATCATTATTTCCATTTCTGTGGCAAATTACTGTGAGGATCTGAGGATTTCTGACAGTAAATGATGACATACATGTCAGTTTCAGAACTCACATACTTCTGAACACATATGCTGACACAAACCCTGTCACTGTAGCAGCATTCTAGATTTATAACTGCAGTGCGTACATTATGTCTCTGGTCTTTGCCCATTGTTCCCCCATTTTGGCAGCCTTTGTCAAGAATTCTTGCACTAAGAGGTGGAGAGGTTATCTCTCTCTCTCTCTCTATATATATATATATATATATATATATATATATATATATATATATATATATATATATATATATATATATATATATATATATATATATATATATATATATATATATATATATATATATATATATATATATATATACTTATATATATATATATATATATATATATATATATATATATATATATATATATTTATTTATTCCTTTTCTGGTATCTATACATATATTTATATAACAATATATATGTATATATTCTATATGTATTTGTTTTAAACATATAGCTCCGTTTATCTGATGTATATACTTTTTCATATTTATCTATCACCATATGCATCTATATGTGTATATTTATATGTACTAAACATGACTGATTCCACAGTGCTTGTTCCCTGCTATTATTTGACTGTACTGCATGATATATTTGAAAAACAGCATTTATTGTTACACTTCAGATGTTATAGTGGTGCATTGCTCTGACTATGGTGTACAGTGTCCTGGGTTCAAGGCTTGGTGGGGCTGATTATTTTGTTGCTGGGCAGAACAGTGACTGATGGAGACAGGATGATTAAGGCAGCTTTAAGCAGTTTTAAGCTGGTTTGCATTGGTTTGCATGATGGTAAGCAATACCACCACATGGTTAAATGGGAAACTGCTTAATCTGTGTAGGCATCACTTAACATCACGCAAACTTGCTTACTGCCACTTACTGCTGATTACTGCAGCAAACTCCCAATTACCCTCATGCTAATTTCTTTAAAAGACAAGAAAAAGGGGTGATAGGAAAGTGGTGAAAAAAGGGGCATGCAGAGGGAAAAACAATATGAAAGGTAGTTAGGGATGTGCAGGATGGGTGTAGGGAAGGTCCATAGCTGTCCATTTCTGATACAGCAGCAGTTGTGTATTTGTACAGAATTTGGAGGTGAATTAGGACACTCAAACCCCTGAGAGAGGGGTGAGGACAACAGTGATGTATTGTTAAGCCAATTAGACAAGATTGCATGTGTCCAGTGGACACGTGTGTGAAATGGACAGCTATATATGGGGTGACATTTTTTTTTGGGGAACAGATTGCCGTTTTTTCTAAGGTGAGAGTGGAATGTTGGGGGAGGAAAGTGGGTACATGTGGTGAGGTAAGTTGGGTAGGAAGACAGACAAGACAGACTCGAAAGCTAACAGGGTTGGTATACAACTAGTAACCAGGAACTGAAAAAAACAAGAAATGCTGCAACTGACAAACCGCAAGTAGGTTGGATAAAGCTGGAGGTGCAGGATAGCAGTAAATCCAAATAGCGTAAATAAGCTTCAAAGTGCAAATGCGTTTATTTAAACAAAAATCACGTAAAACACACAAAGCGTTTTTCGTCCCAGCAAATGCCGGAACTTCATCAGACAACAACTTCCTCTCCCACTGGTACCTTTATAAGGATTACCAGCTGTCCACAATTAATCATTTAAAACGCGCATAACACATTAATTTTTTAACATTAAGTAATAATGTTAAAATAATTATAATGTTAAAATAATTAAAAAGAAGTAAAATACAAAACCAATAGCAAGGATCCTACCTGGTTTCTTTATACAATACTGAGTTACATATAATAAGTAAACTAATTAAAATAGTCCGTATTGTATTTGGAACCAGTAACCAAACATGAAGCCCAACTGATGGTATACAACACATGTGGGGGGTAAACACCTTGGATGGGGAGTGTAGTTGGGAATCAGATGCACATGCGCCCTCATATGATTATAATGGGACTGAGGTCCCCACCCATGGGAAGTCACCACTGCACTTTCACGGCCCCAAAGGTGGCTATGCTGGGGGCTGTGCAGGAGGGGCAGGCTGACCCTCAAGATGTGCCAGACAGCCTTCAAGCTGGTGCAGCTGATCACTGTACTCTGAAAGAAGGAGGCTGTGCATCAATCCCCAGACCTGACTGCAGGTGACAGTCACCTCTCTGCACCTGTTCTCAGAGGGGGATGAGCCTCATTCCCTGAGGCGGTTCCACTCAAAGATGGTGCAGGAACAATGGAAGAGAAAGGCCTGGGTTGGGTCACAAGACGTGCTGGGGTCTGGTGCCATGGTCAGATGAGGTGGGACAGGTGGTTCCACTGGGATCTGCCTTCCCAGATGTGCTATGGTGTTTCAGTTTAAAAAATATGGTGGTTAGTCAAGAAGAACACATTTCAGGATTAGTTATAACAGCATGCATGGGTGTTCTGATTGATCCCATAAAACATAATTGTAACAGTTGCATAGCAAACAGAACACATGCATATATTGAACCACAGTAGGTATTATAACAGAATGCAAGTTACATTAATAGCAGCAGGCCACCAATGAAAGTATTTGAACAGGGAACATTACAATTTAAACAGTTCAATATTTGCATAACAATAGGGCATATGTCTCAACAGTATGTTTAGAGGTCAACATACCCATTTAATATGTATGAAGTATTGGTTTAGATAGGGTGGGAGAGAGAGAGAGAGGTCAATTAATATCTGTCTAGGCTTCAATTTTCAACAACTGTACAGATCATTACTCTACTCATTACTCTCCATGGCTGACCTCAGTGTATATCTACCTATGGCCTGGGGATGGACAGTTAGATTGTTGTACACAGTATATTGTTTAAGCCTTCTTACAGCTAATAGACACATTTCCTTATCTGGCAGTCCTGTTGAAGAAATATGTGTTATCACTACCTGACTGTTTCTACACATATTCACATCTTCACAGTTACATATGTGACACTGACAGGAGTGCCCGGCACTCATATTTGAGGGGGGAGGGAGGTACTGACATACTCCACCTGGGTTTCTATCTGTCTCTCTGGTTATCAGCAGTTACCATTAGCCGTAACATTGTGACACTTTAGGGACATGTACCAGAACAAAGTACTTGGTTTATGTACTTATCTTGCTGTCATTTGCAACCTTTGGCTTGGACAGTGGATATGTTGAACACAGATTGTGTTGGTAAAGCCTTCTTACACCTTTTACAAACATTTCTATACCTTGAAGACCTGTGGAGGTAATTTATGTTAATACTACCTGACTGTTTATACAAATATTCACATATTCTTGTTTGACAATATGCATTCAGTGTACTGCCACTGCCAGGATTCGAACTGTGCCTGTTTGTGCAAAAAGGTAAACTACAGCTGTGTTTCATCACAATAAGCTACTGAGGAACTGCTGACTCATGCTTGACTATTTTCTCCGTAGTACTCTCTGGTTTGCACAATCTGACCTTGTAGTTAGACAAATGCCCTAGGTAATGAGTACTGTACTGCACTTTTCAGACAGCAGATATGTATTAGGTTTTTAATAATAGTTGCATGAAACAGTTATTTTCTACCAGAAACACATAACTATGCAGAACTTGTACACATTTATACTCCTACCACAACATGGCAAAGAAAACACAACAGTCTGGGTGTTTTTTATTTTTATTAAATGTTACAGAGCCCTCTAGTCACCTGATGACAATCCTTTATTCATTGCACACAGTACACAGTTTACCTACTAGTGTTTGACAATCTACTACTTTCTACTTATTTACCCTGAATAATGCAAGGTAGATATTTATTCACCAGCCTCCCATTGCAGCCTTAGCAGCCAGCTGGCATGTGCATCAACATTTGCAGCCCTCTCATCTGCAGCTGTACAGGAGATAAACAAACATTTATGCATACCTATTGATTACATACTCAGGTTGGACTTTGCAGAACACTAATTGATACTGATACTTTCACACTTCGGGGACATTCCATGCCTGTGCATCTTGGATCCACTGGTCCAAGAGATCCCTCTTCCTTAACTTCAGGTCAGTGTAATTTTAGTGGACTTGCTCACCTGTTCGAGGGATACCAGTAGCACTGGTGAAGTCACGTGCGAGATGGTCCCAGGCTGCTGCTTTGTATTGGGAGCCCTGGTACTGATCCTGCAGCAGTCTCCCTTCATAGTCTTTTACAACCATGACTCTGGACTCCTGACTGCCCCAACACTGTGCCTGAAAGTGGACACCCTTGCCAATGCCAGCCATAGTGCCTACACAGTGATCAGCTACAACTGGTCATGGGCTGTATTTCCACATGCAAAGTTTAAATAGGGCTGATTTCCTGCCCTTTGCTGTGATTGGATGCTTTTGAATATGCTGAGCTAAGCTAAGCAATGGGCAAACCTGCTTACCACAGACTAACATTGCTTAAGGGGTTAAATGCTAAGCACTGCTTACCAGTATGCAAATCCGCTTAACTACGCTAATTATTGCTAAGCATTCAAACTTAAGCAATGCTTACACTGGCTAAGCATAGCTGAGCACAATTTAGTATTGTTCTGCTTTCATTTTATAGACTATCAGGATTGTGGGGGTTGATTCATTCTTAATGACATCTTATGATATGTACGTATGTTTCCTTCCATAACATCTCCCTATGTGCTTTCATTATATTATATTCTTTTGTGGCTATACTGTATGGGACACTTGTGTTTATATGGAAATTTAACATCTGTACTACACTGACACTTCATATTTGGATACACTGCCCTGGTTAACAAATAAATATATCATTCACTACCTATTTATAAAAATATATACTTTTAGTGCTGTTTTCACATATAAAAATGAATAGACTGCTTTGGGGATCGAACCATGAATGATTGCATGTCAATTGAAATCTCTAACCAATACGCTATTTTACTTTGACTTTGTTGGCTGTATATTTCTATTTAGCTCCTTCGGATGTTTAAGCTATGCTATACACAGCTGTGTGATGTGCATGCCCGCTCAGCTACACTTAAATTTTAGTGTGGATGGGGAAAAAAATTATTTGTTTATTTTTCTTAGTTTAGGGATGTGCACATAGTTAACAGTCATACCTCTCTACCTCTTACAGCATACAATCTGAACGATGCCTAACATGATGGGGGCAAAGAGGGCAGAGTTTAAATATTGCTCTTACAAACTTAGGAAGTTAATGAATAATAGATTTTGCATTAGCATGACTTACTTGAAGGATGTGGAGTCTTACACTCAAATGTTTGTCATTATTTAATGACTTCAAGCCTCAGCTCTTTGCCAGGATAGTCAGAGGAACACACCTGATATATGAGACACAAATCTGGACATTCTGCAGATATCTGTTCAGTTGGGAGTATGCTAACAGTGTCTGTGGACACTGTTTTTCTTTTCATAGTGCCATACAGCACTTCCTGAATGCAGGGGGAATGTTTACTGTCCGAACAATGCTTGGACATTCCCCTTGCACTTGTTCAAGGATCATGTCCATGCAGGTTATACAGTAGCACGCCTTCATGAATATGCAAGTTGCACTGATGTGCTGAATGGGCATGATCCGTACCATGCAAGAATAGACTTATTCTTGCACAGACCTTTTGAATCCCAGGGTAAGAATTTCATGGACATATAAAGCCACACTGAGCAGCATCTCTTTAGTGAATCATTATCTTGTCTTACAATCTAACACTAGTGAAGTTAGAGCTGACCTTTCCTACAGCTCACTATTAACACATGCAATGTTTATTTCACATAAAAAGAATGTCTCAGGCATCATAGATATGGTAAAAAGAAATATGTACATTTCCCAGGAGTATGTGACAATGTTAATATAATGCTTTATTTGTGCTTGACCTCTTTGCAATATGTGTATTAATCACAACAGCAGTTAATATGCTGTTTGAGATGGAGGCTATGATTTGTCAAGCAATGGCACCAAACAATTTTATGAGCTATTGGCTTTCTAGAAATATTATTATGTGGCACTGTAGCCCAACACATAACACTGCATACCACAAATATGTTTTTGTATGGTTTTTGGGGGTTGATAACTTGTCAAACCAATAAACTATTATAAAGGTTATATCATGCCAGGAAGCATTATTTTTTTCTGTAACACAATGTAAAATGCCTACATAATATGAATAAATCCCTGTGTGGCACAGAGAAATTCAAAGTACCTGTATCTGTATTCTTACTACTACATATTTTCTTCACGCACAAATAGGATGCAGTACATCCACAGACAAAGATGTAGATAGATATTCTGGTGTCTGATGCCGGGTTTATATTGTAAGTTTGAAGTTGAAAACTTCGAATCTCATATGATTGACATCATATGAGCGAAGTTTTCAAACACTGAACGTTACAATGGACATAGTCGTAGGGAATATTTCCCTTCACTTCAATGTAGTGTGTTCTTAGAGTTGGTATATCTAAGTAGCGGTGGTGTGGGGGGTGCAGGGGGGCTTGCCCCCCTGCATAGAGCATTCAGGTGGTTTTTTTTTTATTTTTAGTTTTATATTGTACGTTCAAAGTTTGAAAACTTCGCTCATATGGAGTCGATCATATGAAATTCAAAGTTTTCAGACTTCAAACATATAATATAGATCCCTGATGCCGTACCATAAATGGTTCTCCCCTCAAAATATCTAATGCCATATCGTAATATGGTTCTTCCCTCAAATTTAAGTTAAGGAGCAAAACAAAATGAAAAGAAAAGAAAAGAAAAAAAATCTCTTCTCCTCAAGCTCTAATTTCCTTATTTAATCTGTAGGAAACTGCTTGCTGCATTAGTAGCAAGCAGCTGCTACAGTTTATGTATACACATAGTGCTAAAGCACTTTAGTTATGATTGCAAATACAATATTGACATTTAGGTTTGAATGCCAGTGATGCACTGAAGACTAATCAGTATCTGCCAATCACATCCACTGAAATCTTTTCCTGATCCTAGGTACACTTCTGCCAAAAGAAGGGGCAGATACAAGCTAGATAATTTTGTTGATGCTAAAAGCAATGTTCCAGTGTAGGCGAGCAAGGTGCATGACCTTTGAATTATGGTTGGGAGGGGGGTACAGGACATCCATTTAGTGACCAGCTGTGCAGTCTGTGCTGTGGGCATAAACATGCTGGGTGGGCATAACTGATCAATAAAACAGGTTTACTGTTACTTGACAGACATGATTAGCTGTGGTAATCAGTAGGCACAGAAAATTGGAGGGGAATACTAAGGTTCAGAAGGAAGACAAATATGGAGCAGTTTCTTGTATTAGCAAGAAGATAATTTGCAGATGGATTCTATTGACATTGATGGTGTGGATTATAGTGTTTCAGTGACCCATTACAGTTCTGTCTCAATTGATGAAAAGCAGGCTAGCAGTATGCAGCAATAGTTTGCATACACAGTTGCTACACTCATGGGTATGCCCCAGCAAAGCATGCACAATAAGCATTACTTTACATAAACATTTACTTAGTGGAGCAAACTGCCAGAAGCAGGTAAGTTAAGGTTGCATAATAAATGTTCTTAAATAATTTAGAATCATGTGCTGTGCAAAACATGGGAACTTTTCCAACATCTCTTACGGTGCTCACTCTGGTGTTCTTTATGTTATCCTTTCTTAAGTTGAAGCGGAGATGGAAAACATGTAGAAATGTCTCAGCATGGACGATTGACTGATATGCACATGTCCAGGATGTCTATTGATGACACACAGGTATTTGTTAATGCATCACTCTCAGAGGACATGGTGACTCTAGGGACATTTTTACTCCAGGCTGAGGAAACACAGTCATGGGAGGATGTATGTATAGCTAACAATAGTAGCTCCCCCATGTATGTACTGGTTGAGTGTATGTTTGGCTACAGATAGTAGATGCCTGTTGGATCTACTGACTGAGCATGCACCATGCCCTGTGTAGGAGTAATAGACTGCAACTGAAAGCCTCACTATTAATCCCTTTGTACTCATAACACCAACTTTGAAATGCACACCGCTTCCTTGATCAGCATACCCCCCACAGGCAATCCACACGCAACTGCCCAATTCCATCAAACATCATATTACCCATGTTGAGTGGGTGTTATTAGACATTAGTCAGCAGCAAAGTCAAAGCATGATCCAAAGGTATTCTTCTTACAGACAGTCCTTAATAGTATGGTAAATGTCTTATGTAGCATTCACAATGATTCCAGCATTCACAATGATTCCGTCCACTTACTTCAGGATATGGAAACCATACAACCATGAAAAGGCATCATGAATTGATTGTTCTGATGATGACTATGGTGGGACACAATGTTGCAGTGAGCAGTAACCTTAGTAGAACTGTTAGGACCACCATAGATTTCAAAAGGTTGCCAGGGTTGTCCATGGCTGGGCTTGGGTACAAGCAATGGGTAGATGTGTATGTGGATCATTGCAAAGTATGTGCTCAGCAACGTCTGGGCTTCTCACATGCCATACCATATACTTGCCATGGGAGGATATTATTAACTTCATTACGATTGCAGTCACTCATCAGCAAGCATTATCCAGGTGCAGCTCACAAGGTAGGAAATGATCACTATAAGAGGTCAAAACACCTGTATACTCTCAGCAAAAATGGTACACCAGGCCAAGGTCATGTAGTAGAACATCATTAATGTCAGGTGTGTCCTTGAGGCTTGCCTAGAAGATGTTCAGGAGGATTGATCACTAATACAATCTCTTCTTCCAGAGATCTTACTCCCAGTGTCCTGAACCAGTTGCATATACTATCCATGAATTTATGTTACCATTATCGTGTTACTCTGTCCTTGGCTCCAGTATATCTATTGACCTGTGCTCACATCTTCCTCATCCTTTCCTGCATGCAGTTTGAATTGACATTCATGTGTTATGGTGTCCACTGGTACTTGTGGTAATGATTACAACGTTGTCTCTAACATGCAAAATTGCAATTATTGTTCTCCACTATGTACAAACTGGATGAACCACAGTGATGTGCAACAACAGATGAATACAGCCATCTTCCAGCATGATAAAATACAGCACCACCATTAAGGACTGCTAAATAGCATTCCCCATATGATATTTGCAGATAGAGTGCTAATATAAAAGGAGAGTTACACACAATGCCAAAGCATTTCATTGACTGCAAATGGCTATATCAATTTAGAGGTATATCAGCTGGCATGCTATACCAAGTTATACATTCCTTAAATTTAGTATAGCTGAGATTAGTTTTAGAATTGAGTGTAGGCAGCCTGCATGATTCACCATTTCCCTATGCAGCATGAGGAATGATGTTTGCACCTCCAAGATACATATGCGGAATACCAGCTGAATTTAATTTGCCCAAGTATAAATGATTTTGGATCAAAACCATAATTTGTTATGTAAGTGGCTGAATGCCATATTCTCAGGAATAATTCAAATTTGATTCATAGTCTAAGACTTGTTTATTTACTTAATTGTTTATTATTCAGTTTGCTTATTGTGATTGTCTGAATTGGTATGACGACTCCTTTCAGCAGACTCCCAGGGAGGAAAGCTCCACACAAACTGCATACATTAAGTTTAGAGAAAGTTACAGTAGCAGAGAGGAGTGCATATCTTAGGAAAACATTACTAAGAATTATCAGTTAGTGGTTAGAAGACCAAAAGTGCATATTATAGAAATGAGTAGGAAGTCTCGACTATTAAACAAACAGAAAACTATACCTTGAACATTAACAACTAATAAGTGCAACTTTTACAGTACAGAAATACCTTATTCACATTGCAGGTGATATAGACATGGCTAAAGGCTTTTAATATTCTGCAATATGAGAGAAGAGAGTAAGATATGTATGTGGAATTAATAGCAAAGAGGTAGAGCTACTGAGCATGGTGTACATTATTAACAATGGCTCTAGGTTAAGGCATTACCTACAGCATTCATTGATGAGTAACTTGAGTGCTATTGGTGGGTTGAGACATGAGCCGGAAATCAATTGTAAGGCACAGAAAGGGGTAATAGAGTCAGGGCTATTAAGTTGTAAGGTTGAAGAGCAGATTGTGAAGTGCAGTAGACTAGCAGTAAATGAATGCACATATGTAGAGTTAAAACAGAAAAGCATAGTGAAGTATGTTTGATGAGGTAGGGCTTTAATGGAGGAAGTAAGGAGAAGTTATGGAAAACATAGTTAAAGAAGGTTCACAGTTAAAAAGCTGGTAGCCAGAATAGGGTAAATTAAAGCATATCAGTAAGAACTACTTTGTGTGGGCAGATATTTATAGCATTTGAAGATGAGGTTTAGTGGACGTTAAGGAGTTCAGGTATTATCCCAATGAATGGCATACACATTGCCATGTTTGTAATAGATGTTTTAAGTTTAAAAGGTAATGGGGTAGTTTAAAGGGAAGTAGGAGAAATCTCCTGATTTTTGATACATATGAAGAATATAGGGAGTCGCCTGCATAGTTAACAGATTTTGGGACTGATAATAGGTGTTTGTCTGTGGAGCAATGGGTCCTCTTAGTAGAGTAGGGATGAATTGCCTTGCTGTTACTTGTGCATTTCTCTGATTTGCAGATTAGGTTTTGTGTAGCTACTAATTGAGACAGGGCTAGAGTATGTTGCAGTTCAGTCAACTAAAGTTTCAAAAGCTAAGTAGTCATGTGTTCTTTATGTCTGTGTTGAGTATTTGCTACTATATTGTAGCATTTTAGCATTGTATGAGTGGTGGGATTGTATGAGTAGGTGGGATTGGGAACCCAGCCACTGGGTATGCACAAGCCAGTGCATTTCTTTCTGCCAGTCCCAAGCCTGGATAAATGGGGAGGGTTGCGTCAGGCAGGGCATCCGGCATACAACTTTGCCAAATCATTCATGTGGACAGCAGTAAATATTTACATACCGGATCGGTCGAGGCCCGGGTTAACAACGACCGCCACCAGTACTGTTAGCCAACAGGGTGCTGGTGGAAATTGGGCTACAGTTGACCAAAGGAGGAGAAAAGGGGGGAAGGCATGGCCGAAGGCAGGAAGAGAGGAAAAAGGTTAGGACTGTGGTAGTGGCGGTTGGAAAGTTGAATGTTGGCAGTATGACTGGTATAGGGAAAGAGCTAGCCGATATGATGGACAGAAGGAAGGTTGGTATATTGCATGTGCAAGAGACCAGATGGAAGGGGAGTAAGTCTAGGTATATCGGAGGTGGGTTCAAATTGTTTTATCATGGTGTGGATGGGAGGAGAAATGGCATAAAAGTTATCCTGAAGAAACAGTATGCTAAGAGTGTTTTGGAGGTGAAAAGAGTGTCGGATAGAGTGATGTTTATGAAGCTGGAAATTGATGGTGTATATGATGAATGTTGTTAGTGCATATGCTCCACAAGTTGGGTGTGTGATGGCTGAGAAAGAAAAATTTTGGAATAAGTTGGATGAAGTGGTGATGACTGTACCCAAGGGTAAGAAAGTGGTGATTGGAGCAGATTTCAATGGCATGTTGGTGAAGGGAACAAAGGGGATGAGGAAGTGATGGGTAGGTATGGTGTTAAGCAAAGGAATGCAGAAGGTCAGATTGTAGTGGATTTTGTGAAAAGGATGGAAATGGCTGTGGTGAATACGTATTTTAACAAGAGGGAGGAGCATAGGATGACATACAAGAGTGGTGGAAGATGCACACAGGTGGATTATATCTTATGTAAGAGGGCCAGTTTGAAGGAGATTGGAGACTGTAAAGTGGTGACCAGAGAAAGTGTAGTTAGGCAGCATAGGATGGGGGTTTGTAGGATGACATTGGTGATCAAGAAGAGGAGGAGGAGTGTAAGGGCAGCACCAAGGATCAAACTGTGGAAATTGAAAAAGGGTAATTGTGAGGTGTAGTTCAGGGAAGAGTTAAGACAGGCACTAGGTGGCAGTGAAGAGTTACCAAATAGCTGTCTAACTACAGCAGAGCTAGTAAGGGAGACGGCTAGAAAGGTGCTTGGTATGACATCTGGACAGAGGAAGGATGACAAGGAGACATGGTGGTGGAATGAGGAAGTACAGGAGAATATATAGAGAAAGAGGTTGGCAAAGAAGAAGTGGACTTGTCAGAGAGATGAAGAAAGTAGACAGACGTATAAGAAGATGAGGTGCATGGCAAAGGGAGAGGTGGCGAAGGCTGAGGATAAGGCATATGAAGAGTTGTATGAAAGGATGGACACTAAGGAGGGAGAAAAGGACCTGTACTGATTGGCTAGACAGAGGGACCAAGCTAGGAAAGATGTGCAGTAGGTAAAGGTGATAAAGGATAATGAGGGAAACATAATACTCACAAGTTAGGAGAGTGTGTTGAGCAGATGGAAAGAGTACTTTGAGGGGTTGATGAATGAAGAGAATGAGAGGAAGAGAAGGTTGGATGATGTGGGGATAGTGAATCATGAAATACAATGGATTAGCAAGGAGGAAATAAGGATAGCTATGAAGAGGATGAAGAATGGAAAGGCTGTTGGTCCAGATGACATACCTGTGGAAGCATGGAGGTGTTTAGGTGAAATGGCAGTGGAGTTTCTAACCAAATTGTTTAATGAAATCTTGGAAAGTGAGGGGATGCCTGAGGAATGGAGAAAAAGTGTTTTGGTACCGATTTTTAAGAATAAGAGTGATGTGCAGAGCTGTAGTAACTACAGAGGGATTAAATTGATCAGTCACAGCATGAAGTTATGGGAAAGAGTAGTGGAAGCTAAGTTAAGAAAGGATGTGATGATTAGTGATCAGCAGTATGGTTTCATGCTGGGAAAGAGCACTACAGATGTGATGTTTGCTCTGAGAGTTTTGATGGAGAAGTACAGAGAAGGTCAGAAGGAGTTGCATTGTATTTTTGTAGACTTAGAGAAAGATATGACAGGGTGCCTAGAGAGGAGTTGTGGTATTGTATGAGGAAGTCAGGAGTGTCAGGGAAGTATGTAAGAGTGGTACAGGAGATGTACGAGGGTAGTGTGACAGCGGTGAGGTCTCCGGTGGGAGTGACAGATGTGTTTAAGGTGGAGGTGGGATTACATCAAGGATCAGCTCTGAGCCCTTTCTTATTTGCAATGGTGATGGACAGGTTGACAGACGAGATCAGACAGGAGTCCCCGTGGACTATGATGCTTGCAGATGACATTGTGATCTGTAGTGAGTGTAGGGAACAGGTGGAGGAGACCCTGGAGAGATGGAGATATGCTCTAGAGAGAAGAGGAATGAAGGTCAGCAGGATTAAGACAGAATATATGTGTCTGAATGAGAGGGAGGATAGAGGAATGGTGAGGATGCAAGGAGTAGAGGTGGCGAAGGTGAATGAGTTTAAATACTTGGGATCATAGTTCAGAGTAATGGTGAGTGTGAAAGAGAGGTGAGGAAGAGAGTACAGGCAGGATGGAGTGGGTGGAGAAGAGTGTCAGGAGTGATTTGTGACAGACGAGTACCAGTAAGAGTGAAAGGAAAGGTCTACAAGAGTGTAGTGAGACCAGCTATGTTATATTGGTTGAAGACAGTGTCATTGACAAAAAGGCAGGAGTTAGAGCTGGATGTGGCAGAGTTAAAGATGTTAAGATTTGCACTGGGTGTGACGAGGGTGGACAGGATTAGGAATAAGTATATTAGAGGGTCAGCCCAGGTTGGAAGGTTTGGAGACAAAGCCAGAGAGGCAAGATTACTTTGGTTTCGACATGTGCTGAGGAGGGATGCTGAGTATATTGGGAGAAAGATGCAAAGGATGATGCTACCAGGTAACAGGAAAAGAGGAAGGCCTAAAATAAGGTTTATGGATGTAGTGAGAGAGGACGTTCAGGTGGTTGGTGTGACAGAGCAAGATGGAGAGGACAGGAATAAATGGAAACAGATGATCCACTGTGGCGACCCCTAACGGGAACAGCCGAAAGAGGATGATGATGAGTAGGTGGGATTGGGAGCCATGCAGATTAATAACAAATGGGGACACTGTAAAGAAAGGTGTGGTGTAGCACAGTTGGGGCAATTGCTTTTACTGTGTCATAGGTTCATAGGTGTGTACTAGGCTATTGGCCCTGGGGCCTTTACAAGCTTAGCCCATTGGATTACTCTGCCATCGTGCCACCCTGACCTTAGTTCCCAGTGCCTCTGTCGAGTAAAGCCACTGGAGTGATCCCTGGGGTGAATTTTCTATTTCCCATCCACTCATCAAGATTTCTCTTGAAGAGGGCCAGAGGGGTGCAATGCCTGACATGTATAGGAAGTCTAGTCCATAGCATGGGCAGTCTCTGGGTTATGAACCTGTCCCTCCAGCATGTTCTATTGATTGTGGTAATGAGGTTGAGGTCTCTGGAATGTGTGGTGCGGAGGGCTTGCGATTTCTTTAGGTGTAGCATTTCTAACAGAGCTGGGTCAGACATGACTTTGTAAGTCAAGCAGAGTTCGTCTCTAAATAGGCAAAATGAGACAGATAATAGTTGGAGTTTTCTTAGTCTGTCCATATAGGACAAATGTTTAAGGCCTAGGATCCTCTTTGTGAGGTACTTTTGTGGCCTCTCCAGTTGTTACAGGTGTTTAGTGAAGTACATGCCAAATGGGGCATTGTACTCAATGATTGGCCTAATGAGGGAAGGGTAGAGGGAGACAATGACCTCTTTCTTCCTGGATGCAAAAACCTTAGTAATGAGATGTGTCACATAGAAGGACTTTTTGACGACAGTGGCAATGTGGTGGTCAAAAGAGAGGTTGCTGTCAACCTGTATTCCCAGATCTCTTATAATGCCTTCTGTGTTCAGTGGACTACCATTGATGTGGAAATTCATGGGAACCAGGTTTTTTCCAAAGGGGGATGACGACAGATATTTTGGCATTGAGCTTAAGGCCATGGTTCTGACACCAGTCGTTGGTCTCAGTGAGGTGTTTCTGTAGGATGTCAACATCACTTGAGGAGTTAATAATAGCTCTCAACTTGCAATCATCTGCAAACATTGTCAGTCAGAGTCCCTTTGTGTTGGCCAGGACTTCAGAGAAGTAGTTACCAAACAGGAGAGGACCCAGGACCGAACCCTGTTGTGCTCCACTTGTGACTGGTCAGCAGTCTGACTTGGAGTCAGCTACTTTCACACTGTGGGTTCTATCTTTGAGCCAGTTTGCAACCCTCCTAGTGATATAGGGGCTGATACCAAGCTTAGTGAGTTTTTCTATGATTCCTGAGTGAGGAATAGTATCAAATGCCTTGGCCAGATCAAGGTAGGCCGTATGAACCACCTTGCCTTTATCCACAGCTCTGGTGACTGACTCAAATAAGTTGATCAAGTTGAGCAGGCATGATATACCCTTCAGAAAACCAAACTGTGTGGGATCCAGAGATTGGAGATTCCCTATATTCTTGTTTATTACGTCCATGATGATGCATTCCATAGCTTTGCATTTCAGACTCATCAGGCTAATGGAGTGATAGTTCCCAGGGTCTGTAGGCACTCCTCCTTTGTGGAGAGGGATGACTGTAGCAGTGCACATTTCAGTAGGGACAAAGCCCTAAGGTGAGGCTGTGATTGAACAGGGCACAAAGGTGAGGTGCCCCTTCACTCTGTAGTTTATGTAGACCACAGCCAGGGATATTGTCAGGTCCCACAGAAGCTGTATTCTTGGCCTTGGACAGTGTTATTTTAACCTGTGCAGCAGTAATACTGGGTGCCTGGCAATCTACTGGTATTGTTACTGGTCCCTTGGGGGGTAAAGTTGACACTGAATCTGTCGGCCAGTACATTGGCTCAGTATAGGAGGTACCATTGTGCAGTAGCTCAGAGAAAATCTGGGTATTGCCGTGGAGATTTTTTACATAACTATAAAAGGCCTTGTGGTTGTCTTTACTATCCTCTGGAAGTCTGTTTTCATAGCTAGCTTTAGAGGATTTGATGAGGGATCTCAACTTTTTGTTGAGGCTGATAAGGGAGTTTTTCCAGTCTTTGGACTTCATTCACTTTATTCTGCATCAGTTTCCTCCTTCTGTTGTAGAGTTTGTTTATGGCAGGGGACCACCAGATTGGCTTCCTTTTTTTTGAGGAGAGCGTCTTGGTTCTGTTGGGTATGGCGAGATCCATGCGTTTGTGTATATGTCCGTGCAGTGCATTGGTGTATGATTCTGCGGTCATGAAACTGATCTCCATTTGCATGGGTGCTGTGAAGTTAGCCACTTCTGTTTTTAGGAGCCCAAAGTTATCTTTGGAGAAGTTTTTCATGGTGGTTACCTTTGCGGGGGGCAGGGGGTTGGAGGGATGTGGATTTCCAAGGTGATTAGTTTGTGGTCTGATCTAACCAGGAAGGAGTTGACTATTGGTGTAGAGCAACAGCCATCCATGTTAGTAATGACCAGGTCAAGGATGTTGCTACCTCTACTGGGGTTAAGAACAAGCTGGTCCAGGGCATTGGAATTAATGAATTCCAGGAAATGTTAGGCAAGTGTATTGGTACATGAGTAGTTTTCCCAGTTAATGGAGAGGTAGTTGAAGTCACCCACTATGAGAGTGTTAATTTGGACCCTAATATTCTCCGGGGTGCTTAGGAACATGGAGTTTGAGTCTTGGGACATGGTTGGGGTCCTATAGCAGGCTGCGATCTGAATCGCTGTCTTACCCAATGTTAGATGCAGCTGAAGAATCTCAGATGCGTTATGTTGGGCTACTAGTCTGGAGGTGTGCACATCCTTTATGAATATGGAAACACCACCCCATTTGGAGCTTTGTTCAAGGTTCTGGGGCCCAAAGGTGTGGCATGAGTTATAGCCTGGTAGTGCAGGCGTGCTTTCAGATGCCTTGAACCAGGTCTCTGTTACGGCACAAATGTTGATGTTCTCCATTTTAAGCAGTGCTTCGAGTGAGTGCATTTTGAGCTTGAGATGTCTAGCATTGAGCAGCATGACCCTCAGATTACATATGTTTGTAGCTGTTATGGTGGTAATTTGGTCTTTGGAACACCACCTAAAAAAGGCACTGTAGGGGTGGCAAGAGCCTTGGCCAGTATCCTGAAGCCCAGGGGTGACAGATGCAGGCCATCTCTGGCAAAGCATTGAGGTCTGTCAATCATGTCATCCCAGGCAGACAGATACTGCATCCCCTTAGAATGATACCAGAAACATAGCCAATTGTTGAAATCAATCATTTTTAACTTGTACTGTAGAATCATTCTGGGTGATGGTAGAATGCTGCTCAGGGCTAGGGTCATACCTACTTGGGCTACATAATCTGAGAGCTCCTCCATGTCTCTTTTCATGTGGTTCAGGGAGATACGTCTCAGGTCATTCACACCCACATGTACAATGACAGAGTCATATTTGTACCTGTTGTTGAGAGACCTGAGTGTGTGCATTATGTGGTGGATCCTGATGCCTGACAAGCAGCTGACTGTTACTTTCTCCTTATTCAACCTGCTGAGCATGACATCAGTGTGCCTTACTATCGAGTCACCTATGACTATTGTGTTGGGCATGCTGTTTTGCCTTAGTGGCTTTGGTTGAGTGGCACATTGTTTAGGAGTGCTATGTGTCTCATGATAAGTGTTGTGTTGTGGTGGTCGAGTGTCTTGAAAGTCTCTGCTCTTTGGGTATATTTTTATTGATAGCCTCCATGAAGGTGGGTGTGCGTTTTGTGTTTTATGTAAAGGCGGTGCTGGTGTGTGTTCTGGAGGGCTATGTGTTCCATGTGGTGTGGTGCAAGTGTTGACCTTCTCCTCTTGACCAGCTATTCTGGTCTTGGCTGGAGAGTGCGTTGCTTCCAATTTGGATATATAAGTGCATCTCTCACAAGTCTCAGTGTTGGGAGGTAAGAGGAGAGGGCTGTCAGTGTACACGAGGCAGTTGCTATATTGCCTCAGGATGCCCAAGTTCACCTGGTTAATAGGAGAATGTACAGATTACTGACATTTAGACATGCCTGGGGGGGTGGGCATTATTAATAAGTACTAGAGCTGTTTCCTTGTAGAACGTTTAGTGTTGCTACAAGATGACTAATAAGCTAGTAAAAGTGCAGGAGAGGAGAGAACTAGTAGATTTAAGGGAAAACTTGAAGAGTACACGTTGGCACCGCTCAGAAGCTTACAAACTGGATACAACAAATCTGTATCTGGACTAGACTAGTTACAGGAATGGTGGAAAACAATCGCAAATGCGGGCTTTTAAACCAGAAAGTTGAAAGAGATGGAAAAACTGCTCAAATGGCCAACAAACTTCAATTTCTGGGCTCTGCAAGTTTGAGCTTTATCCTGTAGGAGGCACCAAATTTTATTTATTTACTTATTCATTTTAATTTATTTGTTTTAGATAAAAGTGAAACTTCATATTTTCATCAATTATGATCCTTACAAGTTCTGTGTAGGTTACAAGTTCAGTTTTGTTGCAGCTGGAAGAGGTTATGTTGAAGAAATTCTTTTGGTAAGAGAATTGCTTCAGGGTGACTAGGATTAGTTTATATTTTGAGGGGGGTGATAAAGACAATTGTCAATGAATAGTAGGGGTTCTTGGATTATCTGGTTAATTTTTTCCAGATTCATGGCAGAGCATATTAGGGATGAGTCATCTACATACTTGATGATGGTAACATTTTTACTGACAGTATGGTGGTCACTTAGAAATATATTGAAAGGACAGGATCCACTTGGGGAACAGCACTGCTGCATTTAATAATGATGAGATAACTGCTTGCCATTTCACTGCCTGTTGCCTGCCAGTAATATAGCTGTTAAATGAGGAAAGAGTTTGTAGCCCTTGTCCTAATTAAGACAGATTATTTAGCAGAAGTTGGTGGGATACTGTATTAAAGGACTTTGATAAGTCAAAAATATGGTCAACATGAGGTTGTCTTTGTTTCTCCTTTTGTTGATGGAGGTGGTAAAGTTAAGAATGGCAGAAATAGCACAGTGATGCAGACAAAATCCATGCTGTATTGGAGGCAGCACATTATTATCAGAAAAAGAGTCATCATATAGTTTGGTTTTGGTGTACTTTTCTAGTGGTTTAGAAAGAGGTGACAAAATGACAAATCTGTAGAATTCCAACCTTTATGCAGAAGTAATATTTAAGATTTTTTTTCCAGAGTTCTGTGACATGATTTTCTCTAACTGAGTGGTTGATTGTTATATTGTGAGGATAGGTCATGGCATCAGCTGATGAATTTTGCAGGCATGTTGTCGAGGGCAAGAGTAATGGATTTTAGAGGTTCATAGGTAAGTACTAGGTTAGCTGCCTTGTGGGCCATTTTAAGCCTAGCCAGTTTCCATTTTTATGGTCTAAATAACTTATCTCATTTGGTAATAGACTGGCCTTACCTATCCCATGGTTGATAATTATATATTACTCCTCATGAGAATAATTGGGATCATACCATATATAATTTGAAGGGACCCATGCATGGGGTAAAGCAATTAGGAGCTTCCTATATCCACCAGTAGTACAGGAGTCAATCCTGGGGTAAATTTTTTGTTTCCCATACATAAATCCTAGATATGTTTGAAACTTGACAGGGATTAACATTTTTTTATGTGCATGTGAAGTCTGTTGCACAACAGCAATATATTTACAAAAAATACCTATCCCTCAAACAGCTCTGTTGCTGTTGCAGAAGAGTTATACATCCCTAGATTGAATATTTCTGATGCAATTTGACTTGAAAATGTGCAGTAAATGCATCAGTGATGGGTCAGAGGATGACCTGTATGCCAGATACAGGTAATCTGCTAGCAGTATGTAGGATACCGAGTTTAGTAACTGGTATTTGAGTCTGTCTATATAGGACATGTTGTTTTGTCCTTGTATCCCTTTAGTAAGGTATCTCTGTGGGTATTCAAGTTGTTTGATGTGTCTAGACAAAAACACACCAAATGGGCAATATATTTAATGATTCGATTAATGAGGGCTAAGTAAAGGGGGACAATGACTTCCCTAGATCTAGACATGATCCCTTTGTTTAAAAGCTGAGCAATATATAAGGACTTTCTTACTATAGTTGGTCAAAAGGTAGGTCACTGTCCACAAAAATTCTGAAATACCGCACAATCAGGTCAACTCTTAGGGTTGTATTGATAAAGTGGTAGTTCCCTGGGGTAGATGATTTCCCAAAGGAACAATAATGCATTTTTTGACATTTAATTACATTCTGACTAGACTATGATTTTGATACCAAATTTATTTGAGACAAAACTTTGTGCATAATGGCTTAATCATGTGTGGATTAAATGTCTGCTCCTATCTTGCAGTCATCTGCAAACATAGTCAGCCAAAATCCTTTGCTATTGGCTTTTACTTCAGAAAAGTATCTGCTAAACAGGAGAGCTCCCAACACAGAACCCCAGGAACTCCACTGGTGACTGATATCTTTGTGGATATAGCTTCTCCTATTTTGATACATACATCCTATCTGTGAGCCAACTGGCAATCCAGCAAGTAACATTTGGGTTTATTCCCACCTTATTTAGCTTTTCTGCTATGCCTGAAAGATGGGTTGTGTCAAAAGATTTGGCCAGGTCAAAGTATGGGGTGTGTACCATTTTGCCTTCATTGCTTTGGTGACCTTTTCAACAATAAATCCACCAGGTTGAGTAATCATGACCTGCTTTTGACAAACCAAACTGAGTGTTTGAAGGTTCCCTATGTCCTGAATGATTAAATCCAAGATATGTCTTTCTATGGGTGTACATATGGGGCTGGTCAGGCTTATAAGTCTGTAATTGTCTGCCTCTTTGGAAGGTCATTCCTTATGCAGTGGAATGACTATAGCTGTTATCTATTTGCTTAGTACAAAACCTGTCTGGAGGATGAGATTGGATGGTGTTGTTAGGGGTGAGGGTAAATCATGCTTCATGCTATTTAAGACTTATGCATGGATATTTTCCTGGATCCTTCGATAGCACTTTTAGGACTTTGTCTTGTGTGATAACTGGAGGTGTGCCAGTTTCAGTTGAGAGATAATGGGTAAAGTTAGAGGTAAATTTATCAGCCATTAGATTAGCTATATCTTCATCCTCAGTGCAGGTAACATAGTTCGCAATCAACTCATAGACATTGCTGCATTGTGCTCTTGAGATTATGAACAAAACTGAAAAATGCCTTGTGATTGTCTTTGGCTTGGGTAGCTGTTTTAGCCTCAAACTTGGCTTTGTTGGATTTTATTAAGCTCCTGAGTTATTTGTTTATTTCACTGACAAGGGCTTAAACATTCTTGTAATTACATTTCTTACTGTTGGTCAGAGTTCTTTTCCTTTTATTATAAAGCTTGTTGATATTATGGTTCCACCATGTGGGTTTATTTCTGAGGTTTGCCCTGCAGTTGTTCCTATGGGGTACAGCTGAATCTATGCAGCAGTTTACATGCTGACATAGTGTGGCGGTTTACATTTTTACATATTCAGAGGAGTTAACAGGGTTTGTAGGAGATTTGAAGCTTATCAATGTATCAATAAAAAGTAGGTAGTTTGTCATAAAGCAATTTCTAAAGGTACCTTGGGTGGAATTAATCTCTAGTCTCAGTTTTATTTTGAAGCAGACCTAACAAGTGATGAAGGTAAATGAGGGATGGTGCAAGATGCTCCCATATCATCAGTAAGGACAAGATCAGAGATGTAATTCCCCCTTAGTGGGTACTCTGCCTAATTGCTCCAGGGCATTTGCATTGACAAAGTCATGGAATCGCTGTTCTAGTGTAATAGTGGTGATGTAGGTTTCCAAGTCGATAGTTAGGAAAATGGCATTGGGTTTACTGCTGAATGACTCCAGTTCCTGTAGACAGGTATTGTAGCTTTCTTTTGTCATAGAGGGAGTTCTATAACTAGTTAATATATAGTATGGGAATTTTTTTCTCTTATATATTTTTATTAACTTTTCCAAGTGAATATATTTTCCATAACACTGTAGTATCTAACACAATTTAACAATTTACACAGGTTAACAACAATGTAAAATCAATAACTATAACATCAAAACAAAGTATTTACAAGGGTATCTAAATTTATAAAGACAGTATACATTTTTCCATTTTGAAGTTCATTTTATGTAGTGTCACAGTCATCTCTCTCCATTATTGTGTTCACTTTTTTCCATTAGTTGTAATAAGATGTAGTTCTTTCTGTTCTCATTCTACTGGTTCACATTTCCATTCATGATACATTCAAAACGATGTTTCAGCATTCTTTAAATGTGGGTGAAGTCTCACTTTTCCAATTTGTAGTAATAATTTTGTATGCTATAGCCAGTAGTGTTCATAACAGTGAGAACTTTGTTATAGCAACACATTGGGGTATTGGTGTATGAAAAAAACTTCAAAGATTTAGACAATTAACATTATCATTAAAAACTATTTGCAAGAAATAATTAACTTTATCCCAAAATGGTTAAAGCAAATGACAATCATAAAACATATGCTGTTAAGTTCCTTTTGCATCTCCAGCATCCTATATTTTGTTTAAACATTATTTCCATTTTATGTGGCATTATATAGGACTGATAAAAAAATTTCCATGTGAAAAGTTTCCATTGCAATGAAAGATATGTTTGCTTTGTGGAAAGAAGTATTAGTTTTTTTATCATTGTTATTTGGAATTTGATTATTGACTGTTTTATAGTAGTTCCAGAAATTGTCCTTATGGTATAACTTCATTTTTTTAATTATTTATAGATGTTTGATAAGTAGCATTTTCCATGAAGAAGAGGTTGTGCTCTATAAGGTTAGATATATTTTGTCTATAGCATATGACAAAAATGATCAGGCTTTTTTGTTGGGATTTCTATTTATAAAGGTTTTATAGCCCTTTAAAATTTTATTTATGAAGATAGAAGTTATGTTCTTGTGTTTATTTTCTACAAAATGTTCTCTCCTCATCCAAAGAAAATTATTAGATACCATTTCTGTATGTTGTGATGGCAATGTAAAACCTGATTTTGCCCATATCCTTTCATGCATATGTTTTCATTTGACAGAGTAAGTAGTGTTTACCCATAATGAGACTCTTTTTAAGTTAGAAGACAGTGCATACATTTTTATATCTGGAAGACTAATTCCTCCTGTTTCTCAATCATTTAAATGATGATTCAAAGCTATTCTATGTTTAGTGGGATACCACAGGAAGTTTAACATGTAGTTTGTTAAATTGTTTTGTATAAGATTTGGAGGGAAGTATAGAGAAGGCTTATATGAAATATAATATTTTTGGGAAAGTAATCATTTTAATTATATATAGACCTGTCTTCAATTGTAAAAATAATTTATTCCATTTCTGAATAAATATTTTAATATTATTTAAGATATTAGTGTAGTTTATTGTTATTGCCTTATCTAGTTCATCTGCTAATGTGACCCCTAAGTATTTTATTTCATTGTTTGCAGCTATATGTTTAGAACATTTTTATCTACATCTTCCTTACTAGAATTTGTAACAACATTGTCTCATTTTCATTAAACTAGAGGCCCAAGAGTCTCTGAAAATGTTTAATTGTATTTAGTAGAGCTTTTTGTGAGTTGGCATTGTCTTTTAAAGTTAGCAGAATGTCATCTGCAAACAATTGAGCCTTCATTTCCAGATGATTGCCATTTTGTATGCCCTTAATATTTTTGTCCATCTGAATACAATTTGTAAAAGGTTTAATTACCATGGCAAATAATACTGATGACAAGGGGAATCTCTGTTTTGTGTCTTAAGTAATTTCTATAGATTTAGAAATGGATGATCCTACCTTTATCTATGCTAGGGATTTGTCATAAAGTGATTTAATTAATAGCATGAATTTTTGTAGAGACAGTTTTATCTTTGTCTATTAATAGTGGTAGTAATTTAATAATTCTACCGGCATGTATTACCATGAACATATTATAGTCAATATTAAGTAAAGATATAGGACTGTAAGATGAACCTTCATTTGCATTTTTATATGACTTAAAAATAGGTGATATTATTGCATATTTCCTAAAAGGAGGAATAGTTTTGCCTTGCTTTACTAAAATAAACACTTTTAACAATAATGTTAGTGCTTCTTTGGTTAGTAGTTTAATCATTTCTGACAGCATATTATCTGTGGAAATAACAAATACTGAAAACTACTGAAAATCTCAACATAGCAACCAAAGAATGACTCAAAAAGGATAAAACAAGTGAAAGGTTTATGAAGCGCTTTTCATCAGGTTCACTGACACAACATCCTCAGATAACAAAAAATAATGAATACAAAGTTTAAATACATTCAAAATGTCATGTGGTAATATCATTTGCATAATAAATTACTTCAATGTCAATTAACTCATAACATTTAATTCACTAAACTATCTTGCTTTTAAAATAATGTACTAAACTGATAAGACATACTAAGCAGTTTATTAAAAGTACTAATTAATATTCTCTACTTTAATATATAACTAAAACCATTACTGATACAAGTAATTAATTTCAGAAAACACTTAATTTACTTTATGTCAACATATCTTATACTTTTTTAAAGAATTCCTTAAAAATGTAATGTAATATATATATATATATATATATATATATATATATATATATATATATATATATATGTATACACACACACAACATTTTTTACAACTATATGATCAAACTTCTAAGTTTTAAGTATGGCAAAATCGAACAAGTTTTATTAAGTCCAGGGGAATGATGGGCATCTAACCTTAATTGCCATAACAGCTCTAGTTTTTCTAATAAAATGCTGGTAGGTCCTCCTCTATAATCTGATATAATCTGCTCTGTTGCCCTAAATTTAACGCAATGGGTAAAGTTATATGGTATGTGTTTAGCTAGAGCGTTCTCAATCTTATTTTTTTTTTATACTATACTATATTATAGTATAGTATAATTATATTATATATTATCATTATTTGAAAAGCAAGGTAGTTTAGTGAATTAAATGAAATGCTATGAGTTAATTGACATTGAAGTAATTTATTATGCAAATGATATTATCACATGACATTTTGAATGTATGTAAACTTTGTATTCATTATTTTTTGCTATCTGAGGAAGTTGGGTCAGTGAACATGATGAAATGCGCTTCATAAACTTTTCACTTGTTTTATCCTTTTTGAGAAATTCTTTGGCTGCTACATTGAGATTTTCAGCATATTATATGTGCCAGGTGCTTTGTTTAACTTTATGTGATTAATTTGGGATTTAAGTTCAGGTATAGTTATTTGTCTATTAAGGAAAGCCCTTCCCTGGGATTCAGCAAACAGCCGTGCAGGAATAAGCTATTCCAGCATGGCAGAGACAGTCCTGTTCAGCACAGCAGCATGCCATGCATATTTATGAAGGCACACTAACATGCTCTAAAACGGACATGGTTCCATGTACGAGCATAAGGGGTGTGTCTGAGAGCAGAGCTCTCACAATACACATGGCCCCTGCACTCCAGAATTGCCTTTCCACAATTAAAAATGAGCAAGAATGCTCATAACATCTACAACCCATCAGGAAAACAAAAAATATGTGGTCAAAGGCATAAGGGACAATCTTCCCTACCAAACATACCTCTCAACTGTACAGATTTTCACAGAATGCCCAGATTTTTGCCTCATATTTTTGGTGTGTTCCTCCTAAAATGTGTACCTTTCTAGTAAATAGCTGAGGTTGAAGTCATTAAATAATGACAAAACATTTGAGTTTAAGACTCCACACATCCATCAGAAAATTCATGCTAATGTAAAACCTATTATTCCATCAACTTTTTAAGTTTGTAAGAGCAATATTTAAAATCTGTCCCAATTTGTCCCCCCATCATTGTAGGCTTTGTCCAGATATTTTGCTCTAAGAGGTTGAGAGGTATGCTATCAAGCCAAAAGTTATTAGGATAACACAGGTAGCATAAGTACATAGTTCACACTTCCCATCCCATCAGAGTAAGGAATGCGGACAAAGCCAAAAGGGACAATTGACCCACAAAGCAGAAAGTTGATAAAATAACAGGTTTAGAATTAGCAGGGATATTCTGAAAGGTATAGATAAAATAACAGAACAAAACTTTTTTTTTTTTTATATACATGCGATAAAGTTTAAGCATAGCTGCACGGGAGTACCCATTGCTTAGCTATGCTTAGTCCAGCTTAAACAGCACAAGAAGTTAAATAGCAAGAGACAGCAAACATAAACAGTATTGCAATAGTGTAGTGGTTAGAGCGTACTCTTTGCAAGCAGCCATTCCTGATTTGATCTCCACTATAACCATGTGAAAGCAGTACATAAACATTTTTTTGTATTAAATACTAAATAATATATATTTGTTAACTAGAGTACTGCATTAGGTCCAGATTTGAAGTGTCAGTTTAATAAAGTTGTGAAATCCCCATATAAACCAAAGTGCCCAATACAGTATAGTCATACATGAATAAATGTAATGAAAGCACATTGGGGGATGTCAGGGACAGTAAATAAATTTATAATATGTAATGAATGATAAACCAATGCCATACAGCAGATAGTCTATAAAATGAAAAATTAGCAATGCTAAACATTGCACAACTCTGCCTACCAGGTGTAAGCATTGTGTAAATATGACTGCTAAGCAATGTGTAGCCCAGCTAAGTGGATTTGCCCATTGGTAAGCAGTACTGAACCTGTCCCTTTAAGCAATTCCAACCTTAGCTAAGCAGGTTTGCCCATATTCAAAACCGTCCAATCACAGCGAAGGGCAAGAAATCAGCAGTATTTAAACTTCACAGGCAGGAATACAGCTCATAACTGGTTGCAGCTTCCCACTATAGGCAAGATGGCAGGAGTTGGAGAGGGATTACACTTCTGGGCACAGCGCTGGGGCATGCAGGAGTCCAAGGTCATGGTAGGACTCCTGGTAAAGAAAACATGATGAGAGACTGCTGCAGGGCCAGTACCATGGCTCCCAATATAAAGTAGAAGCCTGGGACCACCTTGCCCATGCTCTCACCAGTGCCACTAGTATTCCTTGGACTGGTGAGCAGGTCAGGCACCACTATGCCAACTTGAAGCCGAGTAAGAGGGAGCTCTTGGATGCATGGGTCCAAGAAGCAAGGCAAGGGGTGATGTCCCAGCAGTGTGCAAGTAGTCATACCATTACTGCTTACTAAAGTCCAGCATGTGTATGTACTGGATAGGTATGCCTAAATATATCTCTATTTTCTTTACAACTGCAGCTGAGTGGGCTGTGAATCAGGAAGCCCATGCAAGTAGGCTGCAAAGACTGCATCACAAGGCTGGTGAGTAACAATCCTGCTTGTAGTAGTCATACCAAATAAATATAAAATAGTCGAAAGTTATCTGCCAATATAAAAACTGTTGTGTGGGTTGTACTGAATAAACCAGACAATATGACAGTAATAGTCCAATATAGGTCATATTTAAATAAAACTGTAACTGTCTGGCAATAAAGCTCTAAATCCTGGACTGGTTGTGTTTACTCTGGTATTGTATGGCATTTATTGTTGCATTCTCTGAACAGTAATGTCATATCAGCCACTGTTACCCACTCTTGTTGTTGTTGTTTGTCTTTTGGCTTTTCCCAGTTAGGGGTCGCCACAGCGGAACTCTGGTTTGCTAATGATTGGCAGTAGATTTTGACGAACGCCGAGGTGCCAGCTCGATGTTCAACCTTCAACGAAGGCACGCCCATTCACGCATGTCTTTCGAACATCCACCCAACCACGGGGAGGACATGCAGACTCCATATAGAAGGCACTCCCCACACTTCCAGCCAAGAATCGAATGGGAGAACCTCTTGCTGTGAGGCAACAACACTACCGCTGCACCACCGCCCACACTGTGCTACATAAAAAAAATGTCTATGAATCTCTGTATAAGACTGTTAAAAGATCAGATTGTACAACCAACAGAGAAGAGACTTAGACAGAAAACACTGAAGAGATAGACAGCAATATCTAAACAGAACACTCTACTGTGACTTAAATTGTTGTATTTTTAGCAGACACAACCATGGTTCAAATCCTGAGAGTGGTAGTAAGCTGTATGCATAATTATACCTCTCAACTGTGCAGATTTTTCAGAATGTCCAGATAATTGGCTCATATTTTCTGCCTGTTCCTCTGTCCCCCTGGCAAATCAGTGGGATGATCTCAGACTTATAGTCATAAAATAATGAAATACATTTGATTTTGAGGCCTCAAAACCTTCAGAAAAAGTATATTAAAACAAATCCTGTCACTTATGCAACTCTCCAAGTTTATGACAGCAATATTCAAAACATGTCCTTATTTCTACCCCCATGTTGTCAGGCTTTGTCCAGAGTGTCCAGAGTGTGTGCATTGCGAGATTGACAGGTATGTGCATAATATTAACTGGAATCTGGGACTATGTGTAAAAGCAGTCACGAAGTGTTAAACATTCCCTCCACAGGTCTGTTAGATAAGAAATTTGTGTCTGCCAATAAAGATTTAAATCCTGGGCTGGTAGTGTTTACTCTGGTATAGTATGGCCTGACATGTAGCATTCAGTAACATCTGATATCAGAATAGTACTGTTGTGTCAACCACTGTTTCTCACACTGTGCTACTTAAAAATATATGTAGGAATGTCTGTGTAAGACTGTTGTAATTACAAGGTCAGATTGTACAACCAAGAGAGACTTAGACAGAAAACACTGAAGAGATAGATAGCAATATCCAAATAACGCACTCTACTATGACTTAAATTGCTGTATTTTTAGCAAACAGCCATGGTTCGAATCCTGGCAGTAGTAGTACCCTTCATGCATAATCATACCTCTCAACTGTACAGATTTTTCAGAATGCCCAGATAATTGGCTCATATTTTCTGCCTGTTCTTCTGTCCCCCTGGCAAAATAGTGGGATGATTTCAGAATTGCAGTCACAAAATAATGACATACATTTGATTTTAAGACCTCAAAATCTTCAGAAAATGTATATTAAAACAAATCCTGTCACTCATGCAACTCTCCAAGTTTATGACAGCAATATTCAAAACATGTCCCTATTTGTACACCCATGTTATCAAGCTTTTTCCAGAGTGTGTGCATTAAGAGATTAAGAGGTATGTGCATAATATTAACTTTGAATCTGGGAATATGTGTAGAAACAGTCAGGTAGTGTTAAAAAATACTCCCTCCACAGGTCTACCAGGTAAGAGATGTAAGAATTTAGCTATAAGACAGTTGAAATATACACTGTGTACAAACATACCAATGCCCAAACCAAGGCCAAAGGGTATGGTAATAATACCTGTACCGTAATGATTAGAGCAATGATCATTAAATGTGTAAGTACTACAAAGATATATAAGTTGTTAATTGACATCCTCCCCACCATATCTGCAAGAATAATCTAAATACACAAATCAATGGGTATGTATACACCAAACCTACTGTTGGGACATATATTCTATTGTGCAACAAATATTGAAATGTGTTTCTATTCATGTTCCATGTTGAAACATTATCATTGGTGGCCTGTTGCTAACAATGTAACCTGCATGCCATTGTAATGGCCATTGCCATCTGGGGCGGCAGCCTGTAGTTAGTGTGTATGGAGTTGTTTTGTTCCGGTTTGCCAATACACTGGCCATTGTATGGCCATTGTATTTGGCATGCACACATTTAACACACCTACTCATAATGCATCCTGTACATGTTCACTTATTGTTGCTATTAACTGCACTGCATCACAATGGTCACCATGGTGGCATATCTGAAGGGTATGTAAGAGTCCTGCAGTATACCTAACAACCTGTCAGTGCAAGATGTGTGGACAGCGATGAACAATATGGTGGGAGAAATTGCCTACAATAGGGACATGTCTGAAACATTACCCTTATACATTGGCTGCAACAGTGTGTACACAACTATTACAATGGCAACTTTTATAGATCTGCACAACGGCATGTCAGAATACCACATTCCACACCTTTTACAACCTGTAATGTGCTCCTAACATGATCAATGAATGTGTAATATAGAATCCTATGTTAAGACAACAAATATGAGGAATACATACCTTAACAAACACTCAAAACATTTGTGTGCACACACTCTAAATAACATATTGTGGAAGCAGCTTTTGAGGTACTGATAGCATTCACTCTTCTTGAGTACACACCTTCCATCAAGTACAGGGCCTCAATGTCACACCATGTAATGGTCTGCTGTCCAAGAAGTAAGCCCATGATGCTTGCCCACTCACCTGCAACAGAAGCAGCCATGGCTTGCGCATATCTTACAAACCATGGAATGGATCCAATATCCAAAAGTTAGCACTCAGAAGTGGGAGACATAGCCTTACCTCACCATTGCATATACAATGGCAAACAGTGCAGACAGTCATGTATGTGACTATGAAGTTTGGAGCAACATTAATGTAGAAAATAAACAGATGCCCATCCAAGACAGATGATAACACATGTTGCAAACTGGTCATGAAGCCTGGCCAGAAACAAGCAGCAACACTGAGGGACTTGCAGGAATGTATAGCAAGTACTGCCTGTGCAGTACCTGTGTTGATAATTGCCTGGACTCTGCATAAGTCTGGTCTATGGGTTAGGATAATCAGAGGGAATAGTAATTCCATAGGAAACATTATCCAGGGCAATCTACAGGTAGCATATGCATAACATCAAGTCTCCCAAAGGCATGTATTGGAATGTGTAATGGTGTACCAAGACCAAGGCTGAAACCTACAGACAGTATTAATAAAGATGCATGTGCTGCACATGCAACACCTCACTCCACCCCAGGCCCACCATACCCATTTGTACCTTGCTGGTGCCAGTGTACAACTTTAGGTTTGCTGTTCATTAGAAGGAACTAGGCAGTAGACATGGTGTTCTGAATTTGAAACACTGCAAAATGATACTCGTGTGGCCCATAGTTGTCAAGCATCTGCAAAAAGGCTGTGGATGGGGAGTGGTATCATCCTAAAACACAAAAGTGAACTGAAGCATACATCCAAAGCTTGCTAAGAATGGCTGTATCTGGACACAGTCAAGGTCATGAATTGTGCCAGACATAACCATGACTCCACAGCAATAGTGAAGGCACTGTGTGACCTCCAAGGGCTGTGTGCATGAGCTGACCTTGCAATCCAGCAGAGGTGGGGGTCATTTGTAGGGCAGAGTGACCAAATAATGGCAAGTTAAGATGGGTCATGCTAGTATACCCCTTCAAGGAATAGTGACTGCTGTAGTTCACTCGACAGGGGTTGCAACAAACTATCATGTTAACTGTGTGCACACTTATGCAACCCACATATTGTATGCATATTAATCAGCATCTGCACAACTAACACATTTTGATACTTCATTTGGTCACACAGGTCATATGTCCCATATCAGGTGTGTGTAATGTTAACATATTCAGTATTGTGGTCCCATTGCATATCAGGGAAGAGGGTGGCATGTCCATAAGGGTGTGTCCACTCCTCATAGCCACAGTAAGTTTTGAAGGTTGTCAGTGTAACTGGACTTTATTGCTCATACATGCACTGCTGATGAGATCTGCAAATCAGAGGTCAGGCATTCACTCTTGACATCTGTCCTCATATCATCCCAGGTATGTGTCAGAAAAACACATAGGGGTTGTGAGCAACAGAGCAAACATAACTGCCACACATATACACATTCAGAAATGGTGTGTACACTTGTGAGATATGGTGCACAGTACATGTCAGGGTGCTGAACAGGTGCACAGCAATACAGTGTGCATGGGTGCAGTATGTTCCAGGGGAAGGGGCATCACCTACTAACACAACTCATGCATCACAGAGATGTATAATATTGGTAACATGTATTGAGTATAGATGCAGTGCATGCTGTTGAGTGCCATATGTCATGCATGTTGACTGTTGGGTAATGAGAGGTCTGTGTAATATCTTTGTGCCACCTCACCTGTAAGTGTGTGTGCATGTGTGTGTGTGTGTGTGTGTGTGTGTGTGTGTGTGTGTGTGTGTGTGTGTGTGTGTGTGTGTGTGTGTGTGTAGAGGTAAGCGATGATGTACAGGTCTTAAATTATGTTTTTTGTTTTCCCCTCACAGGTGGCAAGGTGGGTCAGGGCCCCTCCTGCAGGCAAACTGATGTTAGTGTCCATTACAGACTCTGACAATGATGATAGGTATGGTGAGGCACAGACAAGGTTGTCAGGGGCTGAATCTGTGCCATCGGTTGACATCCCCTTTTATCCACCCCATCCCTGCACACAGTCACAGTGCCTATACATACCTCATCACCAGTGGTCATAGATGAGTGACGGTTGGCGGGTGGTGTCATGGGACAGGACATTGTGGTGACTATAGCAAGTGTGTCTGTACAGAGCAGCCATAGCCTGATTACCAGTGAGGTACCACACAGGCAGATGCACAGGGGTGCTCATTGGAGGGCTGCTAGCCATCGTGCCACTGGCAAAAGTGCCACAGCAGGTGTCACCCAACCCCTGTTTCAGGCCATCATGGAGGCACAGGCATGTATGGAACATTATACCAGAGCCTGAGGCTCCACAGGGCTACTCATTCTGCAGTACTTGACAACACCCATGATCTTGCAGGTGCCCACCGTTATTTTGCAGAGGTCCTGGATAGATGGTTGGGTGAGTTGGTGGGAATCCTTGACCATGCAATGTCTGTGTTAGAGCATATGGTGGAAGTTGGGCAACAGCCACGTGGACGTAGGTTAGCAACACCAAAAGGTGGAGGTCTATGTAGACATGTAACAAGTCACAGCTGCTCCTGTAGTGGTAGTACCAGCACTGCAGGGAGGGTGCTGTCTACACCACAACACAGCAGGCCACGTGCATGAGGTCCTGGCTGATCCCAACAGGGACCCAGATCTAGCGGACATTTGTCATCATCAGGGGAGAGTACCATATCTGGTCTTGTACCTGGTAGTGCCCATGGAACCCCTGGCAGGCACAATCCTTGTGTCCATGTTCAGAAACGGTAAATTGCATACCCTGCCATGTAGAGTTTGCAGCTGTCCAACAAACCCTTGTATGGGGCAGCCACATGACAGAACTGTGCGCACACAAACACACACACACACACACACACACACACACACACACACACACACACACACAACTAGGGCACCTTCATACCAACACACACCACATCAGCAAAGCCCAATTGATAATGAAACCCCCTAACACACACACATGATGTCAACCAAATGGCTCAGCCTAGGTCTCTGGCAAACCCACAACACACCCTGTGCGTATGATGATACCTGTGCCACATCCCTGTCATCCATACCATCAATGCAGGGACAGGCTAATATGGTTCTCATAAACAGGGTGCATGCACTAAGGTTTAGCAATGTAATGCTGTGTAACATGTTTTCAGCTGGAAAGTTTAATGCTTACATGTCAGGATGTGTAGCTGTCCAGCCATGATGCATTATATCTGTTATTAACACTGACTGATTCTGGTCTCCATAATGTATTCAGTTTGTGTTGTAGGTGTCTATGTGTCAGGGGAATGTTGGTCTGCTGTTGTTTCCTACAAGGGGTATGGCACTATGGTGACACATTGACTGTGTCATATCCTGGGTATAACTGAACACAAGTAACAGGTCTGTATAACAGTAACTGCATGTGCCATATGGTTGACAGGTCTGAGGGGTGTATACAGGTGAGTGCATTGTGGCTGTTGTCAACAGCCCTTCAACAGTGGACAATGGTAAGTGTACTGGGTGGCACACACCACATGTTTGTGTATTACACAAACACACACACACACACACACACACACACACACACACACACACACACACACACACACACACACACACAGGCTTTGGTGTTGAATCAATACACAGAGAATACTGTGCACATAGATGTACTTAATTTTACAGTGAACCTATTTTAGCCTATGTAATTCCACCAAGACAAAACAGGCAAAACATCTCATCAGTAAATAATCAGTCTGCTAGTTTAATGTCATTGATGATGGTGCTGGCAGGGTAAAAGTACTCTTCCCCAATGTAGTACAATCCTGGAGTTGGTAAACATAGGTGCGCAGGTGTGGGTGGCACAGCCCTCCACTTTGCATGGTATGGGGTGGCGTAGAACCGCACATAGTGTGATTGACAACTACCTAACCTGTTAATATAAACTGTAGAGTATTACAGCAGACTAAGTGGGGGGATACACACAACAATAACCCCAATGAGGGTGTCTGTGCCCACAACATCCACACCCAACTATATATACCAACTATAGTATCGCTGTACAGCTGTACAGTGGGGAAGAGGGCATTTACACATCTGCTACTAGTTTTGATGGAAAGAATTTCCACAAGATGACTCCTTTGAAATGTTAGCATTTGCCATTCAGTCCTTGAACAGATGACCTCCTGGGACATGTATTTTCTGCAAACTGAAGTCGATCCCTTCACATACACACACACTTACTTAGCAACACTGATAGTAGAACCCCTATCTAGGTACTTATTGCTACTAATGTGTTTGGCCTTAGTTGCACATGCCATAAAGCTTTTAGGATGAGGTGTGCCCCGAGTTTCATATTAAGTGAAGAATATCACCAGGCCTTGTACAGTATTGTAATGGGGGATGTACTGGGTGTTAATGAACAATACATAGTATGACATACTGTCATATAAACATAAACAAACACATAACAGTCATAGACACATCTGAGAGACCTGGGTTTATCAGTGCTAACTACCTTTTCAGTGAGTCCATTCTGTTACAGATAATTTGCACATAGCACGTGTATCATTGGGCTGGATGGTGTAATCAGTTGCCTGTATGGTTGATGGTGACAGTGGTCCTCATACAGTGCACCTTGGGACATGTACTGGGGTACCATGCTGTAAAGACAGTATACCCAGCACCCACACCCCACATTGGATATTTTACTCACTGAAACCAATGATAATGCTCTGACATACCCACAATTACACATTGACCAGTAGTGCAATGCAACCCCTTGTCTATCTCATCAGTGCTACTATGGGGATATGCATTTATTGCATATGCCACAGGGATAGTAGGGTGATGGTTTGTCATGGCTTTCCTAATGTCCCTTATAATGTATGGCAAGGTGTATTGTATTTGTAGAATGTGGCCTCAAAATGCTGTATCCTACAAATATACACACTTGCACGCATACACACACCTGCCAGGACTCAGAGGGTAACCCATGCCTAGCTACCCATTTGTGCAACAGTGTTGTGCTGATACTGCAAGCTCCAGGTAGCACATAGGGTGAAAAGTTTAACAAGGTACATTTAATGTCCATTACAGCAGCAGGCATGTCTAACTATGGCAATGGGGAGTGTAGTGAGTGAGAAGGCCCACATGGTATTATCAACTACAAGTTTACAAAAACACACAGACATTGTTATTCTCAGTAATGCACACTGACACATTTATCAGTACTGGGGTCCATAGGTCCAGGTGTTCCTAGGTGTGTACCAGGATATTGTCCATGGAGAGATGAGAAGAGTAGGGGATGTGGGTACAGTGGTATCATGTCACTTGACATTTGTCAGCAGGCCATCTATCAGCTGATGCCACTTGAGTGATCCCCAGGGTGACAATTAATTGCAACATCCAGTCATCTGGTTGTCTCTTGCAGAGGACCAGTGAGTTGCTCCAACTGACATGAATGCAATATATATTACATAACATGGCCAGTGTCTGGGTTGGAGACCTGTACCCAAGCATGTTCTGTTGACTGTGGTAGTTAGTCTAGTTGAAGTGTCCATGGCATGTGGTACATACAGGGTGGGTTTCCTAGCTGTGGCATTCATAACACAGCTGGGCAGACATGTCATTGTCAGTCAAGCATAGATTGCCTGCAAACAGGCAAGATGGATACCTGACATCTGCACATCTGTACAGAGGACAGACAGAAATCAGCTAGCCAACAGGTTATGCATTAGGATGAATGTTTTGACAGATAGATGTCTGACACTGATAAGTATGCCATTACTACAAGACAGCAGCCATCAATGACATGTCCTATACACATAGTAGTCTGCAGTTAATATCCACATGTCAGATCAATATTCAGTAGCAAATACTTAATAACACACAGCTCACACACTAAGAACACTACTCAGAGTCCAGCTTTGCATGTAGGGGTGCATGGTTCCAGTACTGCAATCTGCAATCTACTCTTACTTGGGAAAGTACTGTTAACAGTAGTAACATAATGATACAATACATGCAAGTGTGACTGCATATAACCTGGGATAGTTCCCATGTATGAAACGTATACAAAGAGAAAATATTGTTGTACTAGCCATATATACTCAGGTGTCCCATACAGTATACTCACGCCACTTGCTACTGTAATGACAGCATGTTATGTACATATAATTAAATATACTTATTAAAGATGCAATTTCCCCGTTATTTTCTCAGTCTGGAATGTGATCACTGGTTACCAAGGGTAAGCTATGCTTAGCAGGAGTAGGCATTCCTTAAATGTAAATGCTAAGCAAGATTTGCACAGTGGTAAGTGAAGCTGACACTGTGTAAGCACCTTTTCATTTAACCATATGTTAGCACCACTTACCATCGAGCAAAACTGCGCAGACCAGATTAAAGCTGCTCAAAACTGCCATAACCACTCTGTATCCAACAGTCCTTATTCTGCCTAGCAACAAAATAAACAGCCTTTTTAGGACTTGAACCCAGGACCCTGTACATTATAGTCACAGCAATTAACCACTAATCCATCACAGCTGTGAAGAAGTTTGTTGTCTTTTTTCAAATATATCTGTCAGTACACGTACTGAATAGTAGTGAGCAACTGCTTTGACTTCTACAATTGTGTAGTACTTGTTAGGGACAATAGTGTTGAATCAGTATGTTGTTATATCTAAATATACACATATCAGATAAATATGGTGGGATACATCTGGGAAGGTATATACAACACTCATGTTTACACATAACAAGGATATGGATATGGATATATATATCCATACCCTTGTTATGTGTAAACATGAGTGTTGTATATACCTTCCCAGATGTATCGGTGGTACGGCGGTAGTGTTGTTACCTCACAGCAAGAGATTCTCCTGTTCGATTCTCAGCGTGGCTTGGGTGTACCTTCTGTGTGGAGTCTGCATGTCCTCTCTGCTGTTGGGTAGCGTTCGAAAGGCATGCGTGTGTAAATGGGTGTGCCTTCGTTGAAGGTTAGGTGTTAAGCTGGTACCTCGATGTTTTGAAAAAATCTACTGCCAATCATTAGCGGACCGGAGTTCCGCTGTGGTGACCCCTTACTGAAAAAGCCGAAAAGACAAACAAATATATCTATATATATATATATATATATATATATATATATATATTATAGATATATACATGTAGATACACATATATATATATCTGTATATTTATTTTTATATATATATATATATATATATATATATATATATATATATTTATAGATATATACATGTAGATACACACATATATATATATCTGTATATTTATTTATATATATATATATATATATATATATATATATATATATATACATACATGTCTTTCGGCTTATCCTGGTTAGGGGTGACCACAGCGGAACTCCAGTCTGCTAATGATTCGCAGTGGATTGGTGCTGAGTTGCCAGTTTGACACCCAACCTTCAAAGAAAGCACACCCATTCATGCATGCACCTACCTGCATGTCCTTAGACATCATTTGACCATGGAGAGGACATGCAGACTCCACACAGAAGCGCTCCAGCCGAGAATCGAACAGGAGAACCTCTTGCTGTGAGGTGACAATGCTAACCACTGCACCACCGCAGCGCCCTTATTTTATATATATATATATATATATATATATATATATATATATATATATATATATATATGTGTGTGTGTGTGTGTGTGTGTGTGTGTGTGTGTGTATATGTATATATATATATATATATATATATATATATATATATATATATATGTATAAAACTTATGCCCATAACATGTAGTGGAGTCATATCTCAGCACCAATAGTCACAACCTCTTAGTGCAAGGGGATGTAATGTAAATATTGCAGGTATGAATGTAGAATGTTGCTACAGTAACAAGGGTTGTGTTAACAGACATGTTGTGTGTGAAGTCACTTCTGATACTGACATGTACACCATCAGTTACTGACAGACATCATAAGATCATCATAGTGAAGTGCCACACAAATCACAGTGATGATCCTGTGGAATACAGCAGAGATATGACCAATAAATGTGGACAGTCTGACACAATCTGGTCAGTCCAGAGGTATACACAGAACTCCTTAGTGCAAGACGTGTTGACCAAGCTTGATAAAGTGGATGTTTACATGTAAATGGGGGATATCGCAAAAATACTGGAATAGATAAGCTCACATAGTTGATGCATTCATACACTCCTGTCTGTCCTAAGACATATTAACCAGAGGAGCAGAGGTCCCAAGCCCACATACTTCCCTCTAGTTAGTGACATACATCTTTACAGCATCCCACTGCTTTGTCAGAAATACACAACAGTTATGGTGGCCAGGCAACCGTACATCTGACAAATATCTGGACATAATATCACACTAGGTAAATACACTGAGCTGCTATGCATGTCACAAAGCACTTTTCAAACTACAGGCAGACTGCCACAACACTGACCCAAGTGTCCTATGGGGGGATACACATGTACTTGCAAATATAGCAGGCACTACAGGCATGTAACAGCACAGAGTAACTGACACCAGTGTGAAATTGCATACCCACAATCAATCTGAACACAGTCACAATCACATTATGGTAAGCCTAATTAATATTACACTGTATGGACTGTGTGAACAAAACCATCCTCGTATTGCCACTCACACACTAACCCTACATATAGTGGGCCAATAAACAGTGTAGTCTGTTGCCTGACTGTGGTATGGGACATGTTTCAGTCTGGCCCTACAAACATGTACTCTGATAGGGTTCCATAAACTGGAGCAGCATGCAACATCAGATAGAACAGGACCAAGAACAATGTCATCTACCACAGTCTGTACACAGGCCAAGTAACAAATTCACAATACACACTCTGTCAACAGTCACCATAAGTACACAGACCTCACTACTGTACACACTACAACAGAATGTCCAGGTTTTGTCCTCAGATATAAAGCCTGCTATATATAACATGTTTAGAAGTCTGATATCTCACTGGCTTGTTATCAGGTATGATGTCATTAAATAATGATGTACTGTACATATGCACCTCTTACTGCATGACAGACTTGCGGGACGGAGGCACAAACACAGGGCCAGTATTGACATATTTCTGTGATAAACTGAGAAATTTCCTGGTTTAACAGGGTTTGTTGTGACATATCTCTTCTGAGGGATATGAAGTCAGTAAGTCACATGGATGTCACCATGTACTGACTGCAATCATCAGAGTATACTACTGCATTTCTAAAGATAGGAAATGTGTGATTAACACAACACATGTAAGACTCCAAACTCTGGCCAGTCTGCAGGTAGCCCTACAGGTGAGAGTTTCCTCAACCACAACACTGTCATGCCAGACTTTAAATCATGTAGAACAGCCATATCCACACAAACCCTGCTAAACCAACATTACTTCAAATGTAGAACAGCAACACTTACATTCTGTCCCCATGTCTGGAACATCCCCCTCCTGTTTCCTGGCCTGTCTCCACAGTGTATGTTGTAAGACGTATTTCCAAATACCTTTTGTGATACTGTTTGTCAAACACCCACATGAAGTCCTGCTCATGGTGAAGGAAAAGGGCCAACACCCACATGAAGTACTTAGTTATAGGAATGTGTTTCCATGCAATTGGCTATAGGAATGATGCCACAGCTGTTCCACATGCAATTAGCAAGTTGGGCACTGCAATTCGTGCACAGGCCATCAGCTGATCATGCACATTACTTACAAAACTCAAGCTGCTGCCTATGCAAAACAGATGTACTTTTCCACATCCACCAGAGAGGGGGGGGAGAGAGAGAGAGAGAGAGAAATAGACAGACACAAAGTAAGAAAAGAAGGGAGTAAGAGAGTAAAAGCCAAGTGTGTTTGTGTGTGATCCGTGGGTGGAGAGTGATATCTGGGTATTATAATGGTTGCCTATATTGTTTACTAATCCATATTGTCACATAGTAATTGCACATGGCTGTACACATTTATGGCTAAGGATTGTCTACAACAACCTCTACAGTGTTTGAAAACTGTTGACCTTGTAATGTGAACAATGAGACATATAGGTCCTAAATATAATGATGCAGCAAAACTCACACTGCAATGGATCCTGTCATTACACAATCACCCCAACACCCACATAGAATACTGATGACACACACACACAAAGACACACTTAACATTTCTTAGTTTCAAACCCCTACTTGACCATGTATTGCTGCTACAGTGTTACACAGTTATTGCAAGCGCAACGGAGCTTTACACATTAGAGAGCTGTCCAAAGGTATCTTTGAAGGTGAGTGACATCAGCAACAGTGCTAAAGGATGGACAAGGGAGGTGTAGTAAGTATGAATGTCCACAAAAGCAGGTTTTAACGAAGACACACACACACTCTTTCAGGGAAATACACATATTATCACATTATCAAAGTTGGCAGGATCAGGATTAAAATTCCTACCTAACTTGTTTGCTACACTACAGTAGTACGCAGTTATCACAAGCATCACAGAGCTTATATGGCTGATGCATGGCCAAAGGGTTATTTCAAGGTGAATGACATCAGCAGGCATGCTAAAGTATGGCAGTGGGAGGTGTAGTGATTGTGAATGGCTTCAGAATCATTAATCTTCACACACACACGTGCCAGCACTGAGATACAGAGGTTCATTACTTCACAGGTGTATAGTAGGTGAATGGGCCTGAAGGCTACACAAGGCTAGACAAAGGGAATACCTTGGCATCAGGCCACATGACAATGGTCTCCAGTGTGGCTCATGGGTGTAGCCCCTGGAGTGGTCCCGACAGGTGGGTATTGTATTCACCATACACTCATCTGGGTTACTATTGTGGGTGGCCAGTGATGTGCACTGCTTCCCATGGATGTGATCTATATTCCATAATATGGACAGTGTCTGGTTTGTGCATGTCCCACATGTATGTTCTTTGATATGTGGAAGTGTACTTCAGGTCTCTAGGGCATGTTGTGTGGACAGATTGTCATCTTCTGATGTAACATTCCTGACCTCATTTGGTGAGACCTGGCAATGGAACTGAGGTCAATCTTGCACCTACACTGACAGCATGATACAGGTATTCAGTGGAGTTAGTGGCATCTGCCTATACAGGACATGTGTATAAGGCATGGTATTCCCTTTGTGGGTTACATTTGCAGACTCTACAGATGTTGCAGGCATTCAGTGGGAAACATAGCAAAAGGACCACTGTAAGCATTTATTTGCCTACTGTAGGGATGGAACAGGATGCCATGTCCTTTTACTTGCTGGATAGCACACAGTCAGGAGATGTAACACATCATACTACTTTCTAATGTCAGTGGCACTGTTGTGGTCAACAGGCATGTAGTCAACTGCAATCACACCGTGGTTACTATCTGTGAGTCAATATGCAGGGAATTAACAATATAGTGGTTGTTGCCTAGCCAAGTGTGTTTGTGTATAAGACATGGGTGGAGAGTGTTCTCTGAGTAATAGAAGGGTTGCCTATACTGTTCACCAATCAATAATGTCACATGTAGGGCTATGGATTGTCTACACCAGCTTCTCTGGTGTTTAACATCTGTTGTCCTTGTAAAGTGGACATTGTGACATATAGTAGGTCCTCAACATAATAATTTAGAAAAATCCACCCCACAATGCATCCTGTTATTACACAATCACAGCAACCTTCACACAGAATACTCATGACACATACACTTGCCAGTACTGAGATTCAAACACCTACCTAGCTATATATTGCTACTATAGTGTGCCACATGTATCACATGTGCCACGGAGCTTACAGGATGGATGTTGTCCCAAGGTACTTCTAAGGTGAGGGACATCACCAGCCCTTGTAAATACTGGCATTGGGTGATGTAGTGGATGAGAGATCCCAAAATAAATTTACCCTAAACACACATTTGCTTTTGCCAGGGGTGAAGTTCAAACCTCTATCTAGCAATCTTTACAGACCAGTATGTTACCCATTTGCCATATGCACCACTGACCTGACATGGTTTAGAGTTGGCAACAGGTACTTCTAAGTCTAAAGTGGATGTTATTTGCAGGACTGCTAAAGTCAGGCTCTGTGATGTGTACTGGGTGTAAATGGGGCCAAAATCTTTAAGGTACACACAAACACTTCCCACAGATAAGATTCAAACCCATACCTGTACAGTTATTACTGACATTGTTCCACAATTATGGCACAAGCCACAAAGTTTATAGGGCTGGGTCATGTCCAAAGGGGTATTTCATGGTGACTGACATTAGCAGGTTTGCTAAAGTAGGGCAATGGGAGGTGTACTGATTGAGAATAGTCTCAAAATCATTAACCTCTACACACACACAGATTCACAGTTGATATGTCTGGGATTAGAAATCCTACCTAACTAGTTATGTTACACTATAGCATTATGCAGTTATCCCACATGCCACGCAGCTGATAGGGCTGGCCTTTGTCCAAAGGGGTATTTCAAGGTGGCTGACATCAGCAGGTTTGCTAAAGTAGGGCAATGGGAGATGTAGTGACTGTGAATGGCCTCAAAATCATTAATTTCCACACACACACACACACACACACACACACACACACACACACACACACACACACACACACACACACACACATAGTTATTATGTCTGGGATTAGAACTCCTACCTAATTAGTAGATTATACTATAGCATTACGCAGTTATCACAAGAACCACGGAGCCTACAGGGCTGAGAATTGGCCAGAGGGTTATTTCAAGGTGACTGACATCAGCATGAGTGCTAACATGGGCAATGGGAAGTGCAGTGTGTGTAAATGGGGGATAAACCATTCCTCTGGAAACACACACACAACACTCAGTCACACACAACTTTACATTTGACAGGACTGGGTATACAAATGCTAGATGAATACTGATTTGTACTATCATGTTGCACAGTTATCACAAGCACCACAGACACTATAGGGCTGAGGGCTACCAAAAGCAAATGTCTACAGTGATTGACATCAGCACATCATGTGATATTGGCCATTTGGATGTGTGGTGGGAGGGACAGGCCTTATGATGGCAATCTATTTGTCATTGTCTGTCTCTCTCTCTTTCCCACATCTGTGTGTGTGTATGTCTGAACTATTATAATGTGTTGGCCTTGGATATGTGTGAGTATTCCTATCCAATGTGTGTGCAAAGCATGAATAGTGTGCAATATGGTGTGTGTGCACAGACATCTACAATTGACAGATATGTATAGTCCACTGTTGTTGTCAGACATGGGCTTCATTTCTCTAAGTGTAGGAACATGTCCAGTATGACCTTCTGTATTGAGTGTGTGAATCCTTTCCAGGTAGGTTGTACGCCAGTGCAGGGTTTTGTGTTCTACACCTACAGCTAGCAACCTGTTTCTGCAGGATATCTGTAGATAGGTTGACAATATAGAGTCACAATGGGCAAAAGATAGTGGGATACTGTAACTATTGTGTCTCTGCTGCTTGTGTTGCATGGTTGGTGTTAGCAGAGATATTCAGACATATGTACTGTTTTACACTGTGATGTATTATGTCATCAACTACTGACAGATATACTTATTTGCTCACAGTTATTTTCTGGGCAATACAAGATGAATGAAGCTGGGTCTAGTATTGTGGTCTGCAGCCTACATATTCTTGCACACTCATGCCATTCTGGAGGGGTAGCTGCAGGCGCTTGCTAATGGGTCTGTTTAAATGGTCCAGCACCTTGGTACTGTGGTGGATGAGGATCCCTTGCTTGTACATCTATCTACATAACATAATGATCCTATCCTGCTGTGGCCCTACCTGTCAGCTGTACAGATTCACCCAGGTTACCCAGAGTCAGGGTTCATATATCTGGACAGTTCCCCTTCACACTGTGGTTTATGAGCAGGTTTGTAGCCACCCATTACTTGGTTTGCAGGTAGGGGTAGTATGGGCACACATCAGAGTTTCAGACTTCACACACTCCATGGCATTTATGCTTCTACACCTCCCCACTCTGTTATTCTATCCTCTTCCTGACATTATGTAAACAATATCTGAGAAGTATCCCTATAGTTGTCCCTTCATCTCAAAGGTATTTAGCGGTTGGCCCACAGTTCATGCAGTAGGACATGGTGGGCATGCTACTGGGATTTGTCAACATGGCCATGCATTTGTGTTCTGTGGACTGTGTTATGTTGTTATTTGGGACCCCATGAGATGAATAACATTGGCAGTATGGGTTTGGCACGGACCTTTGACAGAGGACTGTACGACATTTTGTAGTGATGTAGGCCATCTGAAGCAGGCAATTGCATTCTTTTACTCCTACATTCCCAGGCTGTGGGCCACTGGATTACCCTGGGGTGACAGGATAAGTGTGTGAGGTGTTAATGGCAATAGTTCCTGTCCATATTAATCCATTGTATTGGATGCTGGCAGGGTGATACTTACAGCTAAGGACACATCTGCATGGACACCTCTTCAGCATGCTACATTCTGTGGGTATTCCCATACAGAAGTGGAGGTCATACTGTACTCATTCCCAACAGCAGGGATATGACCTGTGATAAACCTGTGGCTGATGGTGGGGTGAGCTGAGTGCATGTGTGATATGGAAGCTTCTTTCAGCTGTCTCAATGATATACCTGGGACTTTCCCCTTATGCTGCCTTGTGCAGGGACATAGGTAGTCTCTCATTACTTCATAACTGTGGCTTTTGTGGTCTGCCAGTGATTGGCCAGACTACATCAGTATTCCATACTACACAGACAACTAATGTGCTGCTAACCTGTATGTACAATTCCAAAGGTTTGTACAGTTGACAGTTAAATTTTATGTACTCTGTCTAGGGTACTTCCACCTGTGTACTGTGTGTATGTCTGGACCCACATTCATGGCATGTCCATCTTTCAGATGGTGACAGATATTGACATCTGAACAGTGAGTATGGATGACTGCTGAATTGGGTGTTGCTGGGCTGCATTGTGGTTGGCACTGCAGTTATCAGAACATGGCTTTATCATCGACAATACTGGCCATAGTCCACTGAGAAACTACCCTCCATGACTATATGCTGACCACTTTCACACAATATACAACATGCAACAACCTAACACACAGAGCCCTGTGTATTGTACACATGCAACAATCTATCCTGTAAATTGGGACAGCTCAGGTAATCTGTGCTCCATTGTTACTAAACCCACACGTACATGTTACTGCATTTCTACCTTGGATTGTGTGTGGTGGGGGGGCAACTGGCAACTGTAAACATTTGCTATGACTGTACTGGTATTGCAGGTACTCTGTTGGCTTCCATTTCATTTTGTATTCTGACCTATCATACAGACTAGAGGCATATCAACAGAATACAGATCTTAGGTTTTAATGACCTATATTTCAGTTTCAAACTTCTTACCCTTCAGAACTAACATACAACTGCCTGACCTGTTGTAGTCTGTCTGTGTATGTCTGAAGGGGGGTTGTTCTCCATTGCCATCAATTGGAAGCCTTAGCACAGCCTTACTTTATGGTCATCTACACCTGTCCTGCTGGCTGAGGCTGTTGTTGGGTAGGTGAGCCTCACTGACACGCATGTGTGTGTCCTTTGGACACATATTTGGCCCACATGTATTGCAGTGGGATTTGTCACCTTGTCTAGTACTGCCTACTTTGTTGACACCAGTATTTGTTATGGATTTCATGCTGCCTATACAGGTGTCCACTATCTGCTGCCATCCCATTCAACCACCCGATTCCCTTGCATGCTCACATCCATACCATAGATACATATAGCAGAACATACTACTCCATTCAGCAATTCACAGGAAGAGTGACTTACCTTGTGGCTGTGCCAGTATTGAGGATGGTGTTGGAGGGCTGACTATGTCAGATGCACATAGTACACTCCCCATACATGGTAAAGCACAGGTAGTGTCATGTTTGGCATCCCTTTTACTGTATGTGCGAGTCAGAGACAGGTGTCATACCCTGGGTTCCTACCGTTTCAGTGTATGTGCTATGCATTGCCTCTTTGCCAAAGCCTGGGCATACTGGGCATGCCTCCTTCTGCCTACATGGGCAAGCTCAGGTTGTTCCTCCTTTGAGTCACTCTGTGCCTGTGCTGGCCTTGGCAATGGTGGGGAGCTCTGTGGCCCTGCCCCATTTTGTTCTTGCCGCAGTTGTTTCCGCAGGATCATATTGTGTAGCATGGCACATACAATGAAAATCTGTGTATATGTAGCTGAAGAGTACTGCAAGGCTCCACCGGATATGTCCAGGCACTGGAACTGTAAGGTGAGCATCCCAAACACACACTCTATTATGATTCTGGTTTGTGCATATGTCTCATTATGGAGTTTTTGTTCGGGTGTGTGTGCATTTCTAATGGGTGTCATTAGCTACGGCTCCAGTGCGTAACCAGCATCCCCCACTAGGAGGCCATATGGGATGTCCCCACTGGCAAATCTCTGGTACACTTGTGTCATATGCCAGATGTGGGAGTCGTGATAGCTTCCAGGGCTGTCAGCACACGCATTCATTATAATGCCCTGGGCATCTCACATGACCTGGCAGTTGATGGAGGGGAAGTCCTTGCAGTTTATGTAGATCCTACCCCGCTCACCAGGTGGTGCTTTGATGTCTATGGGCGTGCAGTCTATAGCAACCACTACCTCGGGATATTCTGCTATTTGGTGGAAGAGACGCATATTGCTGGTCAACACCTCACAGTTGTTGAGGAAATATATGTGCTCACTGACATGTGCTGACATGGCATCCAGGAACTGGTGGAGTACCCTGAATGCTGATGCCTGTGAAATCCCCATGATATCCCCAGTTGGCCTTCGGAAGGTACCTGTGGCTAGTATTCTTAAGCCTACACATACCTTGGTATCCACTGGGATGAGTTCTCCTCTGTTGGTTCTGTGTGTGAGGTGGTGGCCGACACAGCTCAACAATTTGCTGTAGGATCTCCCTGTCCACCCTATAGTACTTCACTACCTCCAGCTCATGTAGCTGCTGGTAGGTTACCCTGGGTCTGTACATTCTTCTCCTTTTCCTCACTCTGGGTTGGTCATCAGCATTCTCATCCTCACCATCCTCAGCCTCTTCCACATGTTGATTTATGAAAGCGAATGCAGCCCCTATCATTTTGTTAGTTTTGTCAGGTAAAATTTCGCTGTCTGTGTACACCAGTGGTGTAGAGTTTGTGGGAAAAAACAGTGCGAAAGGTGTTTGCATAGTTTATAGTAGTGTGCTGGGTTGGGCTGCTGCCTGTGTAATTGGCTGATTCTGATACATTTCACCTGCCAGCTATGCTAGTTCTCCTTGATTGCCTTCCTACTGCTGTTTTCCCTTCCCATTGCCTTCCCGTTTAAGCCCCGAGGTGCGCCGCACATACCCAGTGCTCAGATGTGAACAGAGATGCTATTTTCTTTGTTTTGTTTTTTGTTTAAAACCCAGTGTGTGGTGCACACATCCATTTAGGCAATGTAAACACTGCTAGGCAGCCTCAGACACACACCCTTCCTTAACTGTGCTTAGCTAAGGGCAAACACGGGCCGCAGAGCCTATATAAGCTTACACCATGCATGACACTCCCCCTTATGAGGTCATCTACTTCTTATGCATATACCATGGTGTTGCTGCACCTACACAGTTGGATGCAAGCTAACACTGAGGGGAAATCTGTGATTCAGTATCAATCCCCTCATTTGCATAAAACTGACTGCTAATGCATGGTTACAAAACTGACACTCAGCCTTCCCCCTTATCAACCACTATTCCATGGTATTGTTGTCATATGTATGCCATTGACTATTATGGCAGAATGCTAATTTTGGTTTAAAAGCTTATTTCCAACTGTTTTCGTTATTTTTTTGCTGCTCTATGCTTAAACACCCGAAATCGGCAAAAAAAAAAAAGTTATTTTTTTATGATTTTGCAACTATTTCCCATGCCAGTGGCCATATATTTGGCCATTGGCATGTCTACTACATTGAATATATGCTTTCTTTGGAGCTGTCATGCCTCCATTTTGCAATTTGCAGAAATGTATTGGGTTGGTAGCCGAATACATTTCTGCAGGTTACTCTATTCCTGCACAGACGCCTGCCAGCTTCCTGGATCACTAATTCACCTCATTTGCATGGTTTTCACCTGCAAATGGGGTAATTAGCATATAGGAGCTGTGTCCATGAAGGAATAGTGTAGGAGTGCTCATGCATGTCCCAGGAGCTCATTCCTGGATTACTCATTGGCTATATTACGTGCAGCAGCTCTTGCACTATTCCTGCACGCCGTGCAGAGCTTGCTGAATCCTGGGGCTTGTCTATGTATTTTCACAAGTAGATGCTAGGTGCTACCAGCTGCATCAGTGGAGAGTTTCACCTGGGATTAAGTCAAATGACAAGAATTGATGTCATTCTGCAAACTATCCCAGCAGTAATATTTGACAATAGAGGTATGACTGCTGAATCCTACACAAATGCACTTTATAAGCACTTACACGAGTGCATGGATCATGCAATCCTTAACAGAACCAAGATGCTATACTCCAAAAAAAGGAAGCCAATCTGGTGGTCCCCTGCCATAAACAAACTCTACAACAGAAGAAAGAAACTGTTGAAAAAAAGAGTAAAATCCCATGATTGGAGGAACTCCCTGGTCAGCCTCTGTAAGAAGCTGAGATCCCTAATAAAATCCTTCAAAGCTAGTTACGAAAACAAAATCGCCACTGATTCTAAAGACAACCACAAAGCATTCTATAGCTATGTCAAGAATCTAAATGGCAACACTCAGATCTGCTCTGAGTTACAGCACAGTGGCACTAAATATACAGAACCAACTGATATTGCCAACTTCCTGGCAGGTAGGTTTAGTGCTAACTTTACCCCCCTCACCCCCTAAAGGTCTCATCTCTATACCAGAATAATGCAAAGTTCTTGTAATCACGGCTCCACAGGTAAAAACCACACTCTCCAAAGCCAAGAACACAGCATTCATGGGACCTAACAACATCCCAGGCTGCGTTCTCCATGAACTACAGAATAAACTGGCACCCCACCTAATTACCATGTTCACTCTTAGCCTCACCTCAGGCTTTGTGCCCACTGAATGGTGCACAGTGATGGTTATCCCACTCCACAAAGGGAGACCCACTATGTACCCTGGGAGCTACCGCCCCATTAGCCTGATGAGCCTGCTCTGCAAGGCTATGGAATGTATCATCATGCAACTTATAAACAATGACATTGGTAATCTCCAAATTCTGGACCCTACCCAGTTCAGGTTTGTAAAAGGCAGATCATGTCTCCTAAACATGATAGACTTCTTTGAAGCGGTCACCAAAACTGTAGATGAGGGTAAGGTGGTTCACACAGCCTATCTAGATCTTGACAAGACTTTCAACACCATCCCCCACTCTGGAATTATAGATAAACTCACTAAACTAGGTATAAATTCCTATGTCACAAGATGGGTTGCCAACTGGCTCACAAATCTGACTTTAGACCAGTGACAAGTGGAGTACCACAGAGTTCAGTCCTGGGTCCTCTCTCCTGTTTGGTATCTACTTCTCTGAAGTACAGGCTAACACAGAAGGTCTATGGCTAATGAAGTTTGCAGATGACTGCAAACTAGGAGCCATAATCGAAACTCCTAACAATTTGGACATCCTACAAAGGGGCCTCACTGAGACAGATGCCTGGTGTCAAAGCCATGGCCTCAAGCTCAATGCCAAAAAGTGCATTGTCATCCTTTTGGTAAAAACTCTGTACCCATGAACTACCACATAGGTGGTAGTCTACTTCACACCGAAAGTGTGATAAGATACGTTGGGACACAGGTGGACAGTAGTCTCTCCTTTGATAACCACTTCACCACAGTAGTCATGAAATCCTTCTATGTGGCACACCTCATCACAAAAGGTTTTCTCATCCAGGAAAAAAGAGGTCATTGTTCCCCTCAACTCGCCACTCATTAGACCCATTATAGAATACAGCGTTCCTTTTGTATGTACCTCACAAGACATCTACAACAACTGGAAAGGCAATAGAAATACCTCACAAAGAAGATTACCAGCCTCAAACAGATGTCCTACGCAGACTGTCTCAAAAAACTCCAGCTTTACTCCATCACATATCACCTACTCAGAGGTGATCTCTGCCTAACATGCAAAGCAATATCAAACCCAGAGCTGTTGGACATGCTCCACTTAAAGAAATCCCAATCCCTCTGAGCTACATGCTCTAGGGACCTAAACCTTGTCGCCACAATAAGAAGAACATGCTGGAGGGATAGATTCCTGTCCCAGAGACTTCCCATACTCTGAAACAAACTACCTATCTATATCAAACAAAGCTCCTCATTAGCACTCTTCAAGAAAAATCTTGATTCTTTGATGGGAGGTAGGAAATTCACCCCTGGGATCACTTCTGTGGCTCTGCTCAACAGGGGCACAGGGAAATAATTTTCTTGGGTAGCAAAAGCCAGGGTACTGTTTGGCTAGGCTTATATAGGCCCTAGGGCCAATAGCCTAGTACCTACCTATGAACATATGAGATAGTAATTTGAGAAGTGTCTTAGTGAGAGACTGTATTCTGTATTTTGGCTTTGAGATGACAACAAAAACATCCACTCACCACATCTGCTTTGCTTGTCTGAAGTAACTTATTAGGGTACAGTAATTTTCTTAGATACAGTCAGGAATATAGCAGAGCTTACTTAGATATTTTTCTTTATTTATTTGAGATTGTCCTGCAATGCTGTTTTAAATATTCCTTGTGATTTTCAACTCTGATGTAACTAAGTGTATACTGAGTATTTTTTGTTCTTTTGTTATTTATTATTAAATATATTTAAACCTTTCATTGTGGCTGATCTGTCTAGAGATAGTGAAGTTCTGGGAGTACTTGCATATTTCTTTGGTGACACTGTGTGGGCCACTCCTAGTAGTCTAGGTCTTGGTCAATCTACCATTTGGATTAATAGTAGCATCACACAGTAAGATTGGACACCCTTTGTTAAGGGCCTTAAAATAGCTGGTAAGGAGCTGGCTGGTGGCAGTAATAACTACCTTGTAGTCTGGGCAGAAGGAGGCATAACTAGTAAACCTGTGCCAGCCTTTCCCAGGTGTGTGTGTGTGTGTGTGTGTGTGTGTGTGTGTGTGTGTGTGTGTAAATCAAACCTCCAGGAGTGTGTGTGTCAGCTAATTGGGCAGGGACACGAAGCACTGGTTGGACAGAGAGAGTGTCGGTGATCTTAGCTTGGCACTCAGCTGAGTTCTCAACTCTATAGTTGTGCCAGTGGGGAGACTTATTGGGGATCTGAGAAAGAGGGAGAAACCAGTGCAGGACTGACTGTGGCCTCTGTGTGCTCTTAATGGAAATTGCACTTGATGAAGTGAACTGCATCTGGAAATACTGAGTGTGCTTGTCATACTTCCAATGTATGTCCCGGACTGGTACTGGTGGTGAGGATTGAGGTCCTTGATTACTGGTCAGTGGTGGAGAGTCAGAGGATCGATGCCTGCCTTACAGGCTCAGCATCTGTGACTTTGGGACTCCTTCTGCTATGTGAAAAAAATAGCTTGATACGCTTAGTGTGCTTTGTGCCTGTGTTGTGTTTTAGAGATCTTTGAAATTTAGGCAAGCTAATCTTTAGATCCTCAGCATGTGATGAATCATGTATATTGTGATGGTCTTGGTGAGGTGTGATGTGTGGTGTACTGCTGACGATTTTAGTATCTTAGATTTATGCCATCAAGAACATCTTATATGTATATCTCTTACTCACTGTGTTATACTGTTTGAGAAATAGATGATCATCAGACAGCATGAGACAATTCATACACTGTCTCAAGATACCCATCTCAATCAGGGTGGCTAGAGAAGCTATTGAGAAGTGCTGGTTCATGATACCAACAGGACTGACTGTGGGGGTAAGGTTAATTATAACTGCTTGGAGTTTGGCTTTAGACTAATGTTTGGGTGGACTTGCAAATGACTATTTAAATTTCAGTACAAAACAAGTTACCTAGAATCCTTCTTGTACCATTAGCAAGAAACAGTAAACTAATTATAGTAAAAAGCATATTAATTTGATACTAAAATCAGTGCAAGCAGTATATTTGCACACAATATTAAGCAATTTTATCAAAGGACATTTAGCCTGGTAAGCAGTTTAAGATATAGACTTTGCTAAATGCTACTTATAGCTTTATTATCAACAGAAAATAAATGAGGAGGTAGATGGAACTATGTTGTCAAACTATAATATGGGGCAGGCAACAACAGATACACTGAGATAAAGAACATAACTATAACAGGATGGGCGGCAGAGAAAAGCAATCAGACCCTTAGTTCTGAACAGACTGGCCTGGACCTGCTAAAGTGCAAAGATAAGTCCTGAACTAGCCTGACATGCACTTAGGACACAATAATAAAAGCAAAGCTTAATAACAAGAGTTAGACCATGTAAAACAGCAAAGATGAAGTGCAACTAATTACTGGAATCAATAATATAAACTTAAAGGCCTTAGCTAAAGCAATCACAGACTACTAAAAATAATTTGAAATGAGATCAAGAAATGAAAAACGTATGTGTCTTTCTCTGTGTTGTAGTTATTATAATTATTATTAGTATTATTACTATTTTAGCTTCTGTTAACAAGTTTACTTTGTTATAATGTATTATAGTAAATATAATACATCTGAAGGAGCCTGTGTTCATTAAAATGCTAAACAATTTTATCAAATTTGTCTCCACATTCCTCCCATATTGTTGTTTTTTAGAGTAAGTGAGACGTAGTAACAGTTTGCATCATCGCAGTGACATTTATATGGATAGCTTATATTACAGAGAGCAGAAAAGTTTCCTCTTACTGAATGATGAAACAGATGTAATCAGAAAGCAAGTACTAAATAATTTAAAGGAAATGAAAACAATAAATGAATATATGCATAGAAACAATAGATAAATAAATAACAATGTATGCCTGAGGTAGTAATGCTTACAAACACTGCGATGGTGAAAGAGCTTAAAAGACAACTTCTGAAAGGATCTCTTGGCACTTCTTAATGAAAAATGCTTTTTTGGCATAGTCATGTACTTGTTGAGTATGTTCTGTGAAAGCTAAGGCTTCTCTTGCTCAGTAATTATGTTCCACCCTAAACCATATAGTGGCATGGTGGCATGTCTGTCTTCTTTTGCATTTTGTTAATGCAACTACCTTATTATCTAAACCACACAAAACATTTCATTAAACAAATAAATGCTTGTGTGTGTGTGTGTGTGTGTGTGTGTGTGTGTGTTTATGTGCATGTCTGTAGGACACTGTTTTTATTAACCAAATATCTCATATATTGTAGTTTTACAAGAAAAATATCTTAATGCATAATGTTCATGGAAGTGTGGGTGAACTGTAACTGTGACAAATCCTTTTATTAAAGAATAGCATAGATCTTTCTGCATACTTTGATTTAAAGAGTTAAATCCAGATAAAGTGAATTTACAGAGAATACAAACTCAAAAGTGCAGTTAATTTGTTTTGCTGAGTCCGTTTCTCAATATTGATTTTTGATCTGTGCACTGTGCTGCTGAAAGCAGCAGTTATTTGCAGACAAAACCCCCTGTTTGTTTATTTATTCCATTGGGCTCCTACATCTGTGTGAAGTTAGTTTCTAAAACAAAAGAGTATGTCAGAGGAAATGGGATTGCCAATGAACTGAACAAGTGCAGTAGCTTACAATAGTGTATTTGAACCACTGGGATGTTTACTTCATGACTACAATATTTAGATGACTAATTATATAAGGTTGGAGAACAGTAACAAACTGTGCCAGAGATGCTTTCAGCCAGAATAACAACTTGTCTCAAATAAGAATAGATGGAGAATAATGTCATGCAAATGGAATAATTTCTAATAAACCAAATACTCATATTTTATAATGGAGCAGTGATAAATATCTTGATATATCAGGATCTGCAGTTTTGTAAAGGGAATTATAAAATGTGGATGACACTGTGGAAAGATAAAAAGTGTGACAGGAGCAGAGCAAGAAAAAAGGAAAAGCTAGAATAAAAAAAAAGAAAGAAAAGGCTATTATTTATTGTTTGAAAATGGAATGGCCTCAGGTGATCCAGAAATAACTATTGCCATATAGCTGTAGCTGAAACTTTGCTGAGCTATATCTGATAAATGACTGAAAAATTAAGTACATCTAAGTCGTAGGGCTATGTGGTTCAATATAAAGCAAAAAGCTTTCCATTGCATGTGGTATATACACATTTATTTTGCCACTAATCATAAACTCATTTCATCATTCAGAATTCAAACTCCCATGTGTTACAAACACAGCATACACGCTCACATGCGTGTGTGTTTGTGTGTATCTATCTATATATATATATATATATATATATATATATATATATATATATATATATATATGTGTGTGTATATATGCAACAGATATCAATATCTTTCTATTTATACACATGGACATGCTGTCCAGTCAGACTATTCCGGTAAACAAATGTAAAATAAAATAAATTAATACACACACACACACACACACACACACACACACACACACACACACACACACACACACACACACACACACACACACATATATATGTGTTTATATTCCTAAATATTGAATGGTTTTCATTTGAAAAACTAAATTTTAAATGAAAAACATTGAAAATAAAAACTTTACACAGTTCACAAATGGGCCTTAACAACGCTCAAGCAGAGGGGCTAGACCGTTTCCATGCCCCTTTGTGACTAATACGTTTTGTGATTCAAGGTTTGTTCTCAATAGTGCAAAAAACATTCTTTAAAATGCAATGCAGCTATAATACACACACACACACACACACATATATATATATATATATATATATATATATATATATATATATGTATGTATATGTGTGTGTGTGTGTGTGTGTGTGTGTGTGTCTCTGTGGGTTTATGTCACTAGACTCTGAAATTAAGGAATTGACTAACTGATTAATTAATTAACTTGCTAAAGATGTTATCCCTGCTTGGCAAAGCCAATTTACAGAGAGGACCCAAGGGGAAAACTTGTTATTAGCAATAGTATTCTGACAGTTTTACGTTAATGCATACAAAATCTCTACCAAGTCACTATCAAGAGCATTACAAATGATATATTACCTAAGACAGACTTAACTAGCAAAGCAAAGCATAAAGCATTAGAGACCCCAAACCAGATGGCTGCTTAGGCTATGATCTTGTGACAAAGGCTGTGGGAAAAGGAGAAAAAATGTTCTCAGCACAGAGCTTCAAGGCATCCCAGCAATAAAAGTAGATTTGATTACTGTTTCAGTTTCTAGTGGTGGTAGCTGCAGATGTGGGACTGTTGACGGAAACAACAGAGAGGAAAACATGGCAAGAAATGTATATATGTATGTGTAGATAGATAGATAGATAGATAGATAGATAGATAGATAGATAGATAGATAGATTTTGAAGAAGACAGAACAGTTTTGTGATCCAAACTCCAGATCAACCAACAAGGGATGAGTGAAATATAAAGACATATGAAAAGCCAAGTGAATAATATGAAGGAAGACATGGAAAACAGATCCAGACTAGGAAGTATTCAGTTAATATGGCTCTCTGAACAGATCCAGGAGATGGAGTTGGAAGATTTATTCATCCACCTATCTCTTAGCAAAAGGATCTCACCTGCCAAAACATCAAGAAGCCATGGTAAAATTTATTTATTTATTTGTCCTTTGATAACCAGGAAAGTCTGACTGAGCCAATGTATCATTTTCAGTGGAGGCCCGGGAAAAGAATACATGTTGTAGGCAAACCAGGAAGCAATACCCATGGGAAAACAAGACATGTACTATCCCAAATACACAACTTTAAAATAAAGGGAGATATACTGAGACAATCAAAAAATAACAAAGACCATCTGCTTCTGGGAATGCATGTTAAGCTTGTCAAAAATTACTCTCTATAACACAAAGGATAAAAAAATGTCTAACCCTCTATCCTCACTCAAGGCCTTGGTGGTGCAATTATGGATATAGGATCTGGACATTTTGTAAATCTTTTGGCGAGAGGAGACCATCAGCTTGCCCAAAGAGAAGGAGGCACAGAAATGTAAAGAAATTACCCAAATGACATAAGGTGAAAGATTTACAAAAGGGATATAGGACACTTAAGGCAAACCTCTCAGCTTTTTTACTCAAGAATTCTGGACAAAGCCAAAAATAATATACAAACAATGGACTCAATCCAGGGGCCATTTTTTTTAAATATTACTTTAATTCACTCAAAGGGTTAGTAGTAAAGCAGAATTTGATTCAATGTTCATTTTCTGAACTATAAGAAGTAGAAAACTTTAATGTCTGGCTTTACTGACTCATTGTAAGATGCATTGATTTACCAGGATATAAGAATTTTTACGAGGACAGGACAAAAATTTTAGGGAATACTGGGGACATCCTGCAAAATTTTAGACAGTTGAGAGGAATGATTAAGGACATAAGGTAAACTCCTTATTCTCTCAACATAACCTAAAAAAGGACAGTTGTGAATGGGGGAAAAAGGAGAGATGGGAGGGACATAGTAAAAGGCATTGACGGCGACAAGGACAATAAACCTCGACAATAACAGATGCAAGAAGAAGAAATAAAACCATGGTAAGAGGAGAATATCAATTAAAAATAGATTTAAATGGTGTGGGAAGATATGGTAGGGTTTGTAAAACAAGGTGTATACAAAGATGGTAAACCCCACCACTAGTCTCGACCATATACAACAGAACAGGAAAGTCAGGGATACATAAGTAAAATAATAAATGACAGGTAAGCCTGAAATAAAAATTGCAAAACAGAAGCGATTATAAAGTGCAGAAACAGGAGGTTGAAGTAGCATAGGAAAGATGGAGTCATGAGGGCACTATAACTGAAATGTTGAGGGATGATAAGTCATTCATGGGTGAGGGGCAGACACAGGCCAGAGTCGAAGAATACTTCATCCAACCAAGCAGGAGTCTCAGTGAGAGGGGGCTCTTCTACAAGCAGCAGAGGGTGATACATGCAGAAGCATGTCTAAAGCTCAGTATGGAATACAGGAGGGTTATCATACATCATCAAAATGAGAAAAGTCCAGGACAAGGTAGAAAGGTTAGGAGGGTATATAATACTTCTGCAAGAAACAAAACTAAAGATCACAGAGGGGGATGGGAGAGAAGATACTGTCTACAGAGAACCTAAGAGGAAAAGTAGACAACAAGACAGAAGGATGGAAGACGAGAGTGGTAATACAATTCTGGAATGGACTACAGGTAATATCTGTACAAATAAAGAAATGCAGTCAAGGATGATATAGCAAAGTATAGTGAATAGAAAATATGGAGAATGCAGAATCTTTATAATCCAAATAAGAATGAAGGGGGAATTCTATACAAAATTCTTTGTAATATGAGCACAGTTGAGGGGAGAAGGGCAAGAGATCATAGGAGGGGGCTTTGACATAACAACAAACCCAAATGTGGCAGATTATTTAAAAAAAATGAATATAACAAGAAAATGAATATGACCTGGAGGAAAATATGGCCAATGGGGAATAGAAGGATATATACTGTAGAAGGATCTGCACCTGGAGAGGCAGGAATATACATTCACTATAAATTACTTTGTACAGTCAGAAGAGTATTTAAAATCCTAGGGAAGGAAAACCTAAGATTTGAAAGTAAAAGAGACAGATATAAGGTAAAGATACATCTCAGATAATGAACTAGTTTTAACGGAAGTGGAGATAGAAAAAAGATGAAGAGAGGGGAACCAGATGAATGAAATGAACAAACTATAAGATTAGAGATAAAGATAAGGAGATGTATTTGCAAAGACTGAGAGAGGAGACAGTAAATGATAATGAAGCAGACAGAGTCTCAATAGGCAGCTTCAAGCCATTATAGGGGAGAAGATTATAAGAAAGGAAGAATGGAAGAGATGCTAAAAAGACAAGGAGATCAGGGGACAAGACAGTCAACTTATGGAAATGCAGAATAGGATATGGGGAGAAAGGGAGTACAGACATGAGCTGCAGATACTGGAGGCTGGAATAAGAACATAACTGGAGGGCAGGATAATGACAGCAATCAAGGTGGAGCAGTGGTGGTACTGAAAGAATTATTAGGAGGATAGTGGGTGAAGAGTACAGGAAAAACCTAGCAAGAAAATAATAAAAGAAGAGTAGAGGAACAGATTTGTTGAGACTAAATGAAAATAAATGGAGGCAATGAAGATGAAGGAAGGAGCAGGGAAACATTCCAGGACTATTTCCTGCAACTATGCAAAGAATTAAAAGAAGAACAGTGCAACATTGGGCTGTCTATGTGGCTGTGTGTATGTATGTATGTGGAATTAATATGTGGGTGTACATGTGTTTTTTCTGTGTGTGAGAGTGTCTTTGTGTGTCTGTGTGAGTTTGTGTGTGTGTGTGGGGGGTAGTTTGAGTGGCTGTCAGATTTCTTCACACCCCTCTTTGACTAACAAGCAAAGCCTGCAACATTGATTAAGGGAACCACTAGACATGATGGATACCTCCAAATTCTCATGACTTACCAGCATTATAAAAGTGCTGGGATCAAGGGGGGGACAAAGGACACCAGCAATAACGTTAAATTCTCATGTCTTAAGGGCACTTTAGCTATGTCAGGAATTGAACATTAGATACCAAGGATATTCAATACACCATTCCTTAAAGGTACATAATTAAATTATAAGTGTGGGGAATCTCAAGACACCAGAGAAAAATAGTGTGCCTTAAAAGGTAGGCCTCATATTCTTTACCCTCCCACAGAGACTAGTGGCCCTCTGCACCATCAATAGATACAAGCATAGCCAGTCTTAGGTATAGGCCAACTAGGTGGCTGCCTAGGGCACTGCTCTAGCAGGGGTACTTTTCAAGTAATCTGGACGATGTAGGTAGACCAGGATGGGGGCACAGTGTGCTGTTTGGGGCACTGTGGAGACCTTTTGCCTAGGGCACCAGTTGACCAAAGGCCAGTGCTGGATTTAAGGGATGACTATATGAATGAGTACATGTTAGAAAAACACACAGGGTGAAAGGAATTATAGCTGTGCACACTTGATCCAAGACATCCTTGCATTAGTCAACACCTCTAATTATTATAGCATGTGTTTTTGGTATTTATTGAGGATCTCAGGCATGCTTGCAACATGATGAGCCAATTTCACTAACTAATAAGCTAGTACAGCATGCATTTTTTGGTATTTATTGAGGATCTCAGACATTAAGCAGGGCTTGTAACACGATCAGTCATACAAGAGAGATGAACAGGAAACACTAGGCATACCTCTCTACCTCATAAACAGTCTTTGCCCTAGCATGCATTTACTTAAGGATATGAAGTTTGAAACTTAAATGTCAGGCATTAAGATCTGACTATAGTCATCCATGCTTTACCTGGGCAGGGGAAAGTAGATGTGATAGACACTCTGACACAGGAGCAAGTATAGAGTATGTGGTGTCTGTGCATTTATGTGTTTTACTGTGTGCTTGTGTGTGAGGGAAAGTGACTGTGAGGAAGGGGTGCCTGTGTTTACACAATATGATCACCGCAATTAACTGCAGAGGGAAGTACAGGTCTGCATTTTGTGGTAGCTACCTGTCATTCACAGACATGAAAATTAGCCGATACAGAGGTAATTATTAGTTGTGGCTAAAGTCCCTATGCATCACAAAATACCATAGCTTGGTAACAGGGCCTTTTTACCACAGGACATATGGCTCACAGTGGGGATCTTAATGAATTACTGCATTTAGATTTATTTTCTACATTTTTCTAGATTAATCATAACTGTCACATGCAGTCTGACAAACACAATTCACATATATTAGAGTGACTAAAGCTGTAACGCCCCTCCTAATATGCATCTAGTGCCTAGATAAATAGTAGTTAAACTACATTAATTTTAAAGAAGAGTCATGACTGTTGCATTTACTTTGAAAGGGTTGAATCTCAAAATGTGCTATGCATTGTGAGTTCCTCTTTGAGCACTGCTCACATATTGCTTTTCGCTAGAAAAGTAAGTGTGATAATTTCTTCACCAAACTCTTCTTAAAAGTACTATATAAGCACATTATCATTTGTTTCCCTTGTTGCACCCTAATCCATGAGCAGATAAAGCAGGACTGATTTGGGTATCTTCATTAGGAAGATTTGATTTTGTTTCACCTTGAATTCCTTCCAAAAACATGTATCATTTTTACCACTGTGTACCAAAACTAGAGACTTTTTGTTACTTAATCCTGTACCTAGATCACATACTCTTTCGTCAGTTGGCATTCTTCTTATTTGTTTATGTATTTATTTATATATTTTGAACCCCTCCCATCAGTTTCTACTAGTGCCCTTCCATACCCACTGGGTCTACTAGGACTCAATGTCTACTATCCAAACTTATTCCAACCCACGCTCATTGTTGGTGAGAAACCTGAACTGTCCCAGGGCAGCATCATGCTGATAGTGGAAGGCAGATTTAAGCTTCTTGTTTCTCTGTGCACTGACCTGTTGACACCCAATGTGCAATGTGCAAGTCTGCAACAGAGACATGCTGGCATAGTGTCCTGCCTCTACTATTACTCAGGACAATAACCACATTTGTATCCCCACCCTCCACCATGGATTGAGCATGAGGATTATTGAGATGTGCACCATTCCCTTAAGAGTGGACATTCTTCCTTGCCAGCACCTTTGACACCTGAGATACTAAATGAACCTGGGTTGCATGTGTTATAGTTAAGACATTATCCCTCTACGAGATGGCTCTGGCTGTTTAGTGCTCTTCTCGTATGTGTTTGTTAGGAGAATCAGTTTCAGCAAATAAAACACACGAGACATTTGATTTTTACAGTGCTTTCTTACTTCTATTATGCCCTACTCCCTCCATACATGTGCAAGAGTTATAGGTTCATGCATAAGTACTAGTCTAGTTGTCCTTGTCGGCCCTTTTAAGCCTAGCCAATGACTAGACCTAGCTTACTGTCATATACACACCTCGTCAGCAGAAAGCCCTTTGGTATTTTTTTTTCTTACTTCAGAGTAATTATCAAACAGGAGAGGTCCAAGCACAGAACCCTGGAGGACTCTACTGGTGAGTATCTCTTTATGGAGGTTAGTTCTTCTGTTTTGATATCTTGTGTACTATCTGTGAGCCAGTTGACAATCCAGTTTGTGACATATGTGTCTATTACTAGTTTATTTAGCTTTTCTTCTATACCTGAGTGGGAGATTGTGTTAAAAGCTTTTACCTGCTGAAAGTATATGGTGCATACTATTTTGCCTTCATCCATTACTCTGTGACTTTTTAAAGGAGTCCACCAAGTTTACTAAGCATGGTCTGCTCTTGATGAATCCAAATTGAATGAATCTAGTGTTTGGTGGTTCCCTGTGTCCTTCCTGATTACTTCCATGACAAGTTGGAACATGGGCTAAATTCTTGGCTACAGTTTAGTTAAGTTTCAAAACTTTGAAGACCATATGGCCGAGACCATATGATCGAAGTTTGAAACTTCATACACTTTGCAATGAGTTCTCTGTACAGTACGGAAATCAGAATTTGCAGTTATTTTCACTGTAGTGTTTTCTTGGAGTTGGTTTATTTGGGTAGCAGGGGATTTGGGGTGCAGGGGGGGTCCCCCTTTGCAAAAAGGTAAGTATAACGTGTTTTGTTTAATTTTTATGTTTTTTATTTTTATTTAGAAGCTTCAAAACTTTGATCATATGGTCTTGGCCAGATGGTCTTCAAAGTTTTGAAACTTCGATAAACTGTAGTAGACCCCTACGTTCACATACTTTCCAATTGTCCAGAAGTTTGCACAATGTCCAGATTTTTGCCTCATATGTTTCCCGATAAATTACTGAGCAATGAAGTCACTAAATAATGACAGACATTTGAATTTCAGACATCATATTCTTCAGAAAATGCATACTACTACAAACTCTGCTATTTTTTCAATTTTCTCTGTTTATAAGAGCAATACTTACAATCTGTCCCTAATTTTGGCCTTCATCCCACTATTAATTTTAGCTTTATCCAGAAATCATGTGCTATGAGGTTGAGAAGTATGCACCTTCATGTGAACACCTGGGTGCTTTTGTGTTCTAAAGCTGTTGTTCCTGTATAGGTTCATAAGTAATAGGGAAGTACTTGGTGAAATGCCCATTTCAAATGTTAGAATCAAACCTTGCACCTTGTGTCCGTACTTTGTGTTTAGAAGGTAAATAGCTTAACCGTCATGTCCATCTCTCATGGGGGTAGTGGAGGTGTCTGGTTATCTTCTTCATTTTCTCATTGCTTTCATATTTGTTGATGTTTTCTGTACATCACTTTGTCTTGCATATAGCATGTAACAATCATTCATCAGATACCAGAGTGTGCCACCTAAGTTGCTTAGGAACTAGAAATGCATCCTGAACTGCCAGAAGACACATTGCATGATGTTTCATCCATGGCATTGGACATGGTTATAGGCAGTCTGTACCAACACCTGTAGGGACAGTACAGGAGTTCATAGCTACAGCTTCAGTATGCATACCTGGCATTATCTAATAAATATACATATGTGACAAGTCCAGCTTCAAATGGGTAAAATAGGGCACTATTAAAAATAGCAGATCCTAAAAAGTACACAAGCAGTGTATAAAAACAGACAGAAAACAATTAAACCCTGCCAAGTTTGCTGACAAAACAATCCAACTTTAATTATATTTTGTGCTTTCATCCATAACACTATAGAGTTTACCAGAGCATAGACAAAATAGCACATAGCCCTTTTAATAAAATCAAGTCACATGATATTTTAATTCACAAATTACATGACAATGCGATCTAAAAAGCTTGATATTTAAGTCATTATATAAATGTATTGAAAGAGAGTGTGTTATTATAAATGATAATAAAACAATAAATAGTAAACTATAACTTTGTTGTCCTGTGCTTAAGAACAATGTTAATAAAAATAAAATCAGTTAAGCCAGGATGATTCCAGGGATTAAATCACAGCTGCTGTCTTATTTCCTTATACTCAAGTTTTCTCTTCCCAGTGCCCACCCCCAAGTCGATATCCACTTTTTCCAACACTATCGAAACAAATTTATTAAAAGTATCACTAGTTTCAACATGCATACTTAAAGTACGATTGATATTCTTTTTTCCAGTATCATATACATGCTCATTGATGTGTTTTCTTAAAGTACGTTTAGTTTTACCTACATAAAATGCATCACAGTCTGCACAATTAGTTATATACACAATACCAGAAGTTGTGCAAGTAAAAGTACCTTTGATGATAATATGACTATGATTAGAAACTGTGATATGATTAGTCACAGAAATATAGGTGCACTGACTAAAAGTACAGCATTTAAATGTCTCATCTCTTTCTCTATAATTATTCATTAAATTCATAGCCTTACCTGATTCAATAGTAACCTTAATATTTTTACTTCGTAAGTAAAATTAGGGCAAGAAATAAGATAATCTAACAGGATTTTGAAATTTAAAAATATTTTTCAGTTTCTATTAATTATATCTTTAATAGCTGAACTTTCCAGATACTGGTATCTTGATTAGTTCATTGCTATTGGGAAAAATACTGATGATATGTCCTGCATTATTTCATACTATTCGGCAGTACACAGATTAGTAGCCATGTGTACTGAGATAGGGTAGTGCACCTTCAATGTGTGGTATGAGTACTGTAACATGTCTGGTGTCCACTACACCAAATGGAATTATCATGTAGCATATCATATGTTAGTCTCATATCAGGTGGGCATCACCTGCTTGTTTCCAAAGGGATAGTATGACTTAGGCCAAGAATTGTATTTATTTATTTATTTATTTATTTTTTTTTTTTTTGTTGACTGCTGTAGTCCAGCTGGATTATTGTCCATTTTCAGTGGAGGAAAAAGAGAAAAGCTCCACAGCTTAAAGCAGGTTAAACATAAAAAATATATGAAGAAAAACACTAATAATACAGGTAATAAATAAAATACAATACAGATAGTCTAGGTAAAAAAAAATAATAAAAATACCATCTATGTAATGCCAGTAGTTGTTCAGATGTAAAAAAGTTGTTTTTAAAGAGATGAAGAGGAGGTTGTTCCGTGTTTTAATGGTTGATATAGAAATATTATGTGCTATAGAGTTGTTGATAGATAAGCTTGTTAGGAAGTTCCAACCAGTGTAGTTGTTTTAAGTTTAGACAGTGGTGAGTTCTATACTGGGATGCTGTGGCAAATCGAGCTATATTGTGGTAGGATGAGAGATCAGATGTGATTGAGCTAAGGTGGTTTGATTCTGTACAGTGAACCAATCTTTTTATTAACTGCTTTATAGTGTTACTGATGTGACAATCATAGTTAAGATTATTATCTATAAATTATCACTTGCTGAAATAGTAAAGTTTAGTAGTTTAGTTTTCTTGGGGTTGAGAGGCTGTACAAATTATGGTAGAATCATCTGTATACAGGTAGTGTTTTGAATGGATGACTGAGATCATTAATAAAGATAGAGAATGAGGAGGGAGTAAAGAGGGGGGAGGACAAAAGGGGGAAAAGGTGGAGGTTGAGTGGAAACCCAGAGAGAGAAAGAAAGAGTAAAGAGAGGAAATGGAAGAAGTAAAGGAAAGTCAGTAGTAGGGAAAGGTAATAATTCAAGGACATGGAGAGATGCTTGGGTGTAAAGTCTAAGTGGCTGAGAGTAAGGAATATCAGAAAAATTGAGAATTAAGTAGAAAAAAGAGCTGGCAGATAGTAGAATCATAGGGAGCCAGATGGGAATAGAAGCAATCCAGAAGTTCCTGTAAGATGTGACATGGTGATGCCTGTGATATGCTTACCCTTGAAATATTCCTGAAAGGGGGATAGTCACAGCAGTTCACAGGTTTGCAGTTGAGGAAGCTTTTGAGGAAGCCCATCTTATTTTCCTGTTGCCCCCAAGCACTGCCTGGTTAAGTAACTTGCTCAGAGTAACACTGTAAAGAAATCTAGGCCAAATAAATCAAACCCTGAACTGTAGGAAACAGCTCACTGCCTTTATCCTCTGTGCAATGTCAGGTGAAAATGTCTACAATACAAATGCCAAAGGTCAAGAATAAAATTCAGCCCCTGTAGCTGTGAGTAGACAGATTCCTACTGAATCGCTATGTTTCTAACACTGGTTTAAGAGGTACAGACCTACCTGTACCTACGGTCATTTCTATGGTCTGATACATTTATCATAACTCGTTCAGTGACTATGCATCCATACAAAATTTGACCCAGTGCCCATATCTGCTGAAGCTAGTGCACCTTACAATGCCTCCAAGGGTGATATTAGGGCTGGCTTTCTTTACTAGCCACAGCTGCCACATTGGGGACTTCTGCAGTTATTACCCTTGCTAGGTGAATGGCAATATTACACATTGCAGTTTGGTTTAATGTCCGCCCTTCTGTTTCATTAAATCTTAACTCATGAGCTTTGACGTACATCATTGTATACAACTCTTTACATCATGAGCCACATTATTTCCCTTTGCACCATACTTTCGTTCATTTGCAAGCCTTTGCCTTAAAGGTTTTTAGCTAGTGTGCACTACACTTTGATGCATGATTGCAGGTTTATGAAGTGCATGCTCACTATATCTGCATTTGCTGTTAAATACAATTGCTATATATTGTGCATCATGTTTATGAATATCACCCACAGTCTGGAAGTCTAAAATAAATCACATTAAAAACCATACCCAAACTCCTAAAATTTGGGACAAATGTTGAAAACCTATTTTCAGTTAACAAAGCCACTATGAACTCCACCAATGAAATTAAATATGAATCAAAGAAAAAGTGATAGTAATTTTAATAGAGTCAAAGTTATATTATGCTACACTTGGACTGTAAATATTGCTGATTAAAAAAATTAAATTCACTTTTAAAAGAGAAGGAAGTAAAATGAGCAGTTTGAAATAAAATACACCTGCCTATATACAACTATGAACAGTTAAAGGGGAGCTTTAAGATTTCAACCTTGTGAGGTCTGCAAGTTCATTAAAGAAAAGGACTATATATACATTCAGCAACAAACAGAAAGTAGTATATCACTCAATACAGTGACTGATGCAGTAATAGGAATCTTCATGTTCACTGTTAATTTAGTACTTCTATATAGGGAAAGCTAACAAAAATATCAAGCATTCTGGAGCAAATGCACAAAACAACAACAAAAAGACTAAAATAAGATCTGTTGAGAGATACCGCTTTATTCAAGAGGCAATTCCTCAACACTCTTGACATTGGGTTGTACCACTACACAACCTACTACTACTGCTGCTATAATTCCTCAAGTGGTGCAAATAGTGAAAATGAAATGTGTGTGTCTTTCATTTTTTTCCCATAAAATATCTGTTTTCTTTTTCTCCTTTCTGTAGTGAGCTCTGAATAGGTAAGCAATAAAAAAAAAATCTCTGACTTGAGCATTTGTGTCACTCGTCTTGTACATCTGGATAAGATGAAGAAGCGTGGGTGTTTGTTTAAGTAGTTTATTATATACAAACACATCAGGATGGATGGCAGGAACATTAAACTTAAATGAACAAAATAATTGACTTACTACTACATGCATGCATGCATGCCATCACTCTGGCTGTTCACTCAAAATGGCACTCTTGTTTACACATGCTCAGTAGTTATATGCACGTGCCAAACTGACTGGAACACTTCTTAAAGGTATGCCACACACTCTGATCTACATCCTCCCTCTTTACTAAGCTGTGTCATATATTTGTGTCACACATTTGAATAGGCATGCTATTATGCAGACAATAATAAACAAAACAACAGCCATGTCCAGGTTGCTGTGTATCTGGAACTAGGTCTGGAGATATGACCTGATCTCGTAATGTAATAGTTAGGACTGGTTTTAGTAACAGGGACAATCACTGGGGAATGTTCTGCTTCAGGACTCTCGGGGCTATTCTCAGGAACAGAGATTGCTGATGGAATGTCCTCTGGACCAGGATAATTGGACAAGTCACTCTGAGAATTAGTGTCTTTATTACAGGCAAGATGCTGTAACACTGGCTCAGACACCAGTAATAAATGCTTCCTATTCTGCCTGAATTCCATTCTTTGTGATTCCATAATTTATAATCTCAGCTCTTGGCACAAACTTTTCACATATCCAATGAGTTCAAAATCTTTTGTTGTCTGCATCCTCACTATCTCCCCTTCTTTTAATGAACTGAGCAGATTACAAGTCTTATCATAGTAGGATTTCTGGGTCAAATGATTTTTCAACAGTCATACTTTTACAGCTTTGTTGTTTTTAGCACATAGAACCAATAAATTGTTGCCGATTGGTAATGTGGCTCTGGTTTGTCTTGACATAAGTCTCTGGGCAGGAGAACCAAGACTGTTATCATGAAGAATGTTTCTGACACTTATCAAATTTAGAAAAAAAAAAAGCTGTTTAGATTTCTCTAACAGCTTTTTTGCATTTTGAACTGCACTTTCAGCCAAGCCGTTTGGCTGTGGGTATTCAGGGCTACTCATAACATGGGCAAAGTCCCACGTTTCAGCAAATTGTTTGAACTGCTGACATCTAAACTGTGCACCATTGTCAGAAATGACTGTGTGGACTACCAAGGACAGAAAAATGTCTCTTCAACTTAGTAATGACAGTACTGGAAGTTAGGTAAGGTAGTAGGTCAATCTCAGACCAAAATGAATACGAGTCTGCTAACAGCAAATAATGTTGATCATACAACTCAAAGATATCTGTTGCTGCTGTCAACCAAGGTAGTTCAGGAGTCTGGCTTAACTGAAGTGGTTATTTTTATTGAGGAAGCTTAGTACTATTACATACAGAACAAGATCAAAGTATTTTCTCGATATCTCTGAACATAAAATTCCAAAATACTAATTCTGTCACCTTTGTTTTGGTAGATTCAGTTCCAGGGTGGCCAGGATGCAAGATCTTAATGTACTCTTGTTGCAAGGATTTTAGAACGATCAATTTTGGACCTTCAATGAAAATACCATTGCCTGGAAAAATCTCATCTCTGTATGGAAAATATCTACTTGTAAACAAGATTGTTTTGAAGGCCATCCTGGACTGATAAAGAGGCTGAGCTTATGGACAATTGGATCTGAAGCTGTGTGAGTTCTGAGCTCATGAAGACGTGTGGAAGAAAAATGTCTCACTTCCATGACTTTAAAGTCAGATTGCTCATTCTCATGCTGTCCTGTGGTTTTCCTGGGCAATCGGGATAAGGTATCAGCAATTTAAAGATGTTTGCCTTTTGTGTACACAAGATTGAAACTGAGCATTTGCAATTTGAGCATCATGCATTGCAATCTGGCAGGAACTGTGTGCATTGGTTTTCTCAAAATAGTGACTAGAGGTTGGTGGTCAGTTTCTGTCTGGATAGGTTGGTCATAAATATAATCATGAAACTTCAAACATGCAAACACAATTGGCAAGAGTTCTTTCTCAATCTGGGCATACTGTATCTCGGTTTGGGTAAGAGTTCTCGATGCATAGGCTACTGGTCTACCCTCTTGAAGATTGACTGCACCTAGACCAAATTTAGAAACATCACAGAAAAGAGTTACTTGTTTGTGAACATCATAGTAGCGTACAGTGAGTGGACTGGCAATTTTCTGTTTAAAGACATCAAATACTGTTTGGTGTTGTTCTGGCCAGGACAATGTTATATCTCTGCATGTCAGCTAATGTAAATATCTCTGCATGTCAGCTCATGTAATGGTGTTGAAAGGTGGCTTACATCTGGAATGAACTTGCCTGAATATTTGACCATGCCAAGAAAATGTTGTAAGGCTTGAACATTGTCTGGGGATGGCATTTCAAGAATTGTTGTTTGCTTGGAAGGATCTGGCATAAGCCTGAACTGGTAAACAAATGACCAACATAAGTAATTTCTTTGAATTTGCATTTCTGAGGATTTAGCTTAAGATTCACTTCACGTGCTCTTTTCAGAACTTTCTTGAGGTTTCTATTATGTTCAACTTCACTATTGCCTTCTACAAGAATTTCATCTACTGTAATAGCACATGAATAGCCAGAAAAAAATTTGTTCCATCACACACTGAAAGACTTCACTGGCAGAATTTATTCCAAATGGCACTCTCAGAAATCTGTACCTCTCGAATGGCATACCAAATGTGGTTAGCAATGAAGATTTTCAGTTAAGCAAAATTTGGCAAAATTAACTCTTTCCATCTAAGACAGAAAAAGCAGTGGCATTTGGCATTTTGGCATCAACCTCCTCAACTGTGCACATAGGATGATGAGGCCTTTTTAATGCTTTATTCAAGTCTCTTGGATCAATACATATTCTGATATCATTTAAGCTTTTCTTATGAGCTACTACAATGGAAGATACCCATTCAGTTGGTTCTTCTACTGGACAAATTACTCCTAGGTACACCATTCTGTCAGATTTGACTCTGTATAGCTACTGGAACTTTCTGTGCTGGTCTGATAACTGTGCTGACCTCTGGGTCTAACTTCATGGAGTGCGCAACTGGGAGTTTACCTAATTTGCCTTCAAAAATATAAGCATACTCAGAAAAAATAATTTGGGTGAAATTTAGAGCTGTTCTCATTAAAGCTGAAATAGTGGACCTCTCTGTTAAATGAAAGCAGTCCCATTTTCAAACTCTCTATGAGGCGTAATAATGACTCCACGTATCTCTTGATTACATAAATCTGCAAGTCATAGCTGTTCCCAGCAGAGTAACATGAAAGTACTACTGAGCCCTCAGTTTATTTATTTATTTATTTACTTACTTACTTATTTACTTTTGTTAACCAGGTAGTGTCCGACTGGGTTAGTAGCCCGTATTCACTGTGCACTGTGGTGGCAGGACAGGTAGCTTACATCCTTCTAAGTTGGGAACTGCTGATTGAGGGCTCAGTGTCTGTTATTCTAAAAGTGTATTAGTTCTGGTTTAAGAACTTGGGCTTCAGGCCAGTTATTTTACATTAAGAGGGTTCGTGGTCTGCACTCTTGTGGGAGGAGAGGCTGGACTCTGCCCTTCTGAGCTGGGAATTTCTGGTTAAAGGCTTATAGTGCCTGCATATTTGAACTGCTTCTTACTGTAATTGGTACACCTTGTTTGCTGTAGCATAGACTAGATCCAGGTCTGCTGAATCTAGCTTTGTTTGTATGCTTGTTGTTTGTTTGCTTGTTATTTCCTGAAAAGCTAATTCCACCTAACACGCTGCTTTTCAGCTTCTGTGGATCCCTAGTGATATCTGCATTGCTTACTGTACTTATTTCCTTGTTTCACTTGAAAGAAAGTTACTGTTTGTCATTTTTGCATTTAAGTTACCTGTAACACATTGCATTTAAGTTACCTGGCACTTGCTCACTAAAGCAATTATATAAGTCAGCACTAAAAAAATTAAAAGCACTACACCCTCACAAACTCCCCTTGAGTACCTTGTTCCCCATTGGCCCTTTTTTTCAATTATAAAGGAATTCCCAATACTATTCTAGCATGTCCTAAGGTTGTCAATCTCCTCTCCGGTCCAGCTGGTGAATCTGGGAATCTTGAGGCAATGTTACAACTGCCTCATGTACACAGACAAACCTCTCCTCCTCCCAACAAATTCCAACACATATGAGAGATGCAACCATGTAGCCAAACTGGAGGCTAAGCTCTCTCAACTTAGTACTGGCATAACCAGTCAGGAGGAGAAGGAAACCACACTCACTACAATTCCAGTCTCACATAGACCTACCATGACAGCAAACCAAACACATAAACACACAAAAACATACTCGGAGCTCTAAATAAAAATCTGTCTAAGCAGCAGAGACCTCCAAAGCAGACACCCAAGCAACCGCTACCCCAAAACAAAACACATGCAACACATAGCTCACAAAGCCAGTGTGCCGAACAGTCACAGCCCTTAAGGCTAAACAACACACCTGATACACTTGTAATAGGTGACTCTATCGTCAGGCACACTGACGTCCCGCTCACCAGGCTGAACAAGGAGAAGGTCACGGTGAGCTGCCTGTGGGGCGCTAGGATCCGCCACATAACACAAGCACTCAGGTCACTCCAAGGAAAGTACAAATATGACTCAGTCTTTGTCCATGCTGGTGTGAATGACCTGAGACATACCTCCCTGGACTACATGAAAAGAGACATAGAGGAGCTCTCTGAGCATGTAACCCAGGCCGGTATGACCCTGACCTTGAGTAGCATCTTACCCTCACCAAGAATGATGCCACAATATGAAGACAAGATGATCAATTTCAACAATTGGCTTAAGTATTGGTGTCATTCAAAGGGGATCCAATGCCTGTTAGCCTGGGATGACATGCGCGACAAGCCACGATGCTTCACTAGGGACGGCTTGTACCTGTCAGCCCTGGGCTTTGTGATGTTGGCGATGGCTCTTGCTACCCCATAGTGCCTTTTTAGGCAAGGCTCAAAGACAAACCCACCTTCATAGGTATCACAAGGGATAAGAAACTAAGAGTAATGCTACTCAACGCCAGAAGTCTAAACCTCAAGATGCACGCACTCGAAACTCTCCTTAGCATGGACAACATCGATATCTGTGCAGTAACAGAAACCTGGTTCAAGGCTCCCGAGAGCATCCCAGCACTACCAGGTTATACCTCATACCAAGCTTTTCGCCCCAAAACTTGGACCGAACCACAAAAGGAGGGGGAGTATCAATATTTGTCAAAGATACCCACACCTCCAGGTTGGTGGCACAGCACGAAGCATCAGAGACTATCCATGTGCAACTAACAGTGGGTAAAACTGCCTTCCAGTTTATAGCCTGCTACAGACCACCCTCCCAAACCCAGGAACCCCACTCGGCCTTCCTGAGAACACTGGAAAATATGAAGGTCTCTCCAAACACCATTATATTGGGCGACTTCAACTACCCAAACATAGACTGGGAGCATTACTCTAGCTCCAACACCCTAGCCCAAAGGTTCCTAGAATTTATAAACTCAAATGCTATGGAACAACTTGTTACCACTCCCACAAGAGGGAAAACATACTGGACCTGATCATCACCAACATGGGGACTTTATGCTCCAGACCAGAAGTGTATCCCTCACTGGTAAGATCAGACCATAAACTAATCTCACTGGATATTCACATCCCGACCCCAGCCCCCTGCCCAGAAAACCACAGTGAAAAACTTCTCTAAAGCAAATTTCACACTCCTCAAAACCGAGGTGGAATCCTTCAAAGCCCCCGGGCCTGTGGAAAATACGGCCCAGACCGCAGAATCCTTTATAAACGCATTATATGAACACCTTCAGGAATGCATGGATCATGCAATCCCAAATAAAATCAAGACCCAATCCTCCAAAGGCAGACGTCCTGTCTGGTGGACCCCAGCCATAAACAAACTATACAAGAGAAGGAGGAAGCTACTACATGATAGAGCAAAATCCCAAAAAGGGAAGGCATCTATGATCAGTATTAGCAAAAAACTATGGGCACTCATAAAATCGTCTAAGGCCAGCTTCGAGAGAAAAATTGCACAGGACACTAAGGATAATCACAACGCTTTCTTTAGTTATGTTAGTAACCTGGGTGGGAATTCCCAGATATGCTCAGAATTAGTCCAAAATGACAAAAAATACACTGAACCCACAGACATTGCCAACATGCTAGCTGACAGGTTCAGCGCAAACTTCTCCCCCCCCCTTCCCACCAAAAGGGCAAATATCTATCCCAGCAGAGTGCTGCCCCCTGACATCTCAGATGCTCAGGTAATAGCCGCCCTCTCCAAAGCAAAAAACACAGCATCAATGGGACCAGACGGTGTCCCGGGCTGTGTCCTACATGAACTCCAAGAAGAGCTAAACCCAAACATAAAACTACTGTTCAATCTCAGCCTTACTACAGGATATGCACCCAAAGAGTGGCATACAGCAACAGTGGTCCCTCTCCACAAAGGTGGTGCCTCAACGGATCCTGGAAACTATCGCCCCATAAGCCTGACTAGTTTGGTCTGCAAAGCTATGGAAAGGATCATCATGGACCTCATAAATAAAGATATTGGGGACCTACATACACTGGATCCTACCCAGTTTGGCTTTGTTAAGGGCAGATCCTGCCTCTTAAACCTGGTCAATTTCTTTGAAACAGTCACCAAGGCCATTGACGAGGGGAAGGTGGTCCACACAGCCTACCTGGACCTCACAAAAGCCTTCGATACAATTCCCCACTCGAGCATTATAGATAAGCTCACCAGCTTAAATATAAACCCCTATGTCACTAGATGGGTTGCAAACTGGCTCAAGGACAGAACCCACATGGTTAGAATTGCTGGAGCCATGTCAGACTCCAAACCAGTTACAAGTGGCATCCCACAAGGCACAGTCCTGGGACCTCTCTTGTTCGGTATATATTTCACGGAGGTACAGACCAACACGGAAGGACTGTGGCTGACCAAGTTCGCAGATGACTGCAAACTGGTGCCATAATCAACTCTCCAGCCGACACAAGCATCCTCCAAAAGGGCCTCATAGAAACAGACAACTGGTGCCAGAGCCATGGCCTCAAGCAAAACACCAAAAAGTGTATAGTCATTTTTTATTTATTTTATTTTATTTTATTTTACATTTGTTGACCGGGCTAGTCTAGCTGGATATATTTCCATTTTCAGTAGAGGCCCGAGGAGAAAAGCTCCACAGAAGTAAAAATCTATACATACATAAAAATCAACATAGATAACAATAAGCCATTTAGAAAACAGGTTAGTAAAAAACAGCAAAAATCTTCAAAAAATCTTCTAAATAGTTAGTATAACATTAATTAATTACTACCACACACAGAGAAATTCAAAATAACATCATACAGGAAATAAAAATATTTGGAGATAAAGATACAAAGATAAAAAGTGGAACAATAAGAAAGGAGAATAGAGTGAAACAAGAATAAGAGATAGTTTAAGATAAGTAGTAATAGTGGAAGGTTAATCAGGTTTACAACAGGAACAAAGCCAGTGATTATGGATAATGTTTTGTTTGAAAAGAGGCAGAGAGGAAATCATTGTTATGTTAGTAGGTAACAAATTCCATTTTGTACCAACAGAATTGGTGAATAGGAGTTACCAGCAGTGTTATTAGATTTTATAGAAGTAGTCAAGAGTTTACTCGAAGAGCGGAGAGTTAAGATTGCTATAGGGATTATGAGTTGGGAGAGTACAGGAGTGTTTTTGGTTGGTACAGTATTTTATGGGCCATAATGAGTTGATGGATAGCGAGATAGTTTTGAATTTCAAGCCAGCCTAGTTGTTTCAGGTTAAGACAATGATGGGTTCTGTAGGGGTTACCAGTCAATGCTATTGTAGCAGGTAGCTAATTTGTTAAGATTGTTTTTCTTGAGGTTGGTAAAGATGGGTGTGGCATAAAGAAGAGTAGAAATAAGATGGGAGTGAGCGATCCTAGTTCTAGTAGCTGGTGTAACAAATGGTCTAATTCGATACAAGGATCCTATTTTTCTGTTGACTAGTTTTATAGAGTTGTTAATATGTTGGTCAAAAGAGAGATTATTATCAATGGTAATACCTAACAGTTTAGTTGTAGAGTCAGGTGAGATGAAAGCACTGTTAGAGGAGATATTAAAGTTTAAGGGGGAGGTCCTGGAAGTGGGGGTAAAGAGAAGAAGTTTAGTTTTTTTGGCATTTAGTAAGAGGAGACGACTGGAGAACCATGTTTCCACAGTATTAAAGACATTTTGGGTAAGAGAGATCAGTTCTGAAGTGGAAGATGCTGAGCAGTTGAGTGTAGAATCATCAGCATATTGAATGCATGTAGCTTGAGGGATTATTGTTTGAAGGAAAAAAGAAGTGGGCCAAGGATAGAGCCTTGAGGAACTCCGATGGAAACAGGCAAGAAAGAGGAAATGTGGTTATCCCATAGAACTGCCTGTTTTCTATTTGTGAGATAGGAATTAAACCATGTAATGGCTGAGGAATCAAAAGAGAGAGATTCAAGAGTCTTAAGTAATAAAGTGTGGATATCAAATGCTTTAGAGAGGTCAATGAAGAGGGCAGAAGAGAGTAAGTTGTTGTTACGGTTCTGATTAATAGTGTCTACAAAGGAAAGCAAGGCAGTAGTAGTACTATGATGTGGTCTAAAACCATGTTGACAGTCTGCTATAATATTGTGAAGAGAGAGATATTGTACAAGTTGATGATGAATAAATTTTTCCAGAATTTTTGCCAAGGGTGAGAGGAGAGCAATAGGTCTATAATTAGAATAGTCAGTGGAATTTCCACCTTTATGAAGTGGGATGATATGAGAGGCCTTCCAGATATCAGGGATGATTTCTTCTTTGATGGTCCTATTTATGAGAATAGATATAGGATATGCGATGACCTTGGCAGCCTTTTGAAGAAATAGTGAAGGGATCTTGTCAGCAGAGGGGGTGCAAGGTTTTAGTTTGAGAAGGAGTCTATAAATGTAAGTTGTAGAGATAGGTTGTAGAGAGAATTTAAAGGAGGAGTTAGTTATGTTGCTTGGTAGGCAGAAGTTGTTGGCATTTAGCTGTTTAGCTAGAGCTTGTATAGTTTCAGTGAAGAAAGAGTTAAAAGCATCTGCAGTTTGTTGAGGGGAGCCAGGGTCAGCATTAATTGGGGAAGGTGTTTTAGAGGTTCCTGGGGAGAGGAGCTTATTGACTGAGGACCAGAAGAGTATAGAATTATTTAGATGTTTTTGCTGTAGTTCAAGTTAGAATTTCTTTTTGTCAGATATTACTGCCTTTTTAGTTAAATTTCTAAGCTGACGGAAGTGTAGTAAGTCAGGGTTATTTCTGTGGGATCTCCATGAGGCCCAGACTTTATTTCTAGTAAGAATAAGTTTTTTTGTTTCATGGGAGAGCCAAGAGGCTGAATTAGATTTAATTCTAATACTACGTTCAGGAGCATATTTATCAAGAATAGATAAAAAAGTTGTATTAAAGTAGATTACTGCATTTTCAAGAGGAAGCATTTTTAAGGGGTTCCAGTTACATAAACCAAGTTCTGTCTGAAATAGGTTAGGATTAAAATTTTTGATGGTGCGTACTTTCCTTGTAATGTGGGGGATAGTACAATCAGTCTTTTCCCTAGTTATGAAAGTTAAAGAGTGATCACTAACATCATCAGGCAGGGTTCCTGTTTTGTAGTTATGTTCGACTCTGTTTATAAGTATCCAGTCTAGGATGCTTTCTCTATTACTATGTTTATTTCGCCTAGTTGTAGAGGTAATAGTTTGGGTAAAACTATGAAGGTTGATATGAGATGAAGGGTTTTCAGCATTAATGCTATTCCAGTCTATGTTAAGGTCGCCTTAACAGTCAATAACAAGTCATCCCCTTTGGCAAAAACAAAGTGCCCACAAATTACCACATAGGTGGTAATCCATTAAGTACAGAAGAAGTAATTAGGGACCTGGGGACCCAAGTTGATAGCAATCTCTCATTTGACAACCACGTGGCCAAAGTGGTTAGAAAAACATTTTATACAGCCCACCTAATCATGAAGGGATTCACATCTAGATCAGGGGAGGTCATCGTGCCTCTTTACTCATCCCTCATCAGGCCCATAATTGAGTACAATGCCCCTTTTGGGATGTACCTTACCAGACACCTGCAGCAACTGGAAAGACCCCAAAAGTACCTCACCAAGAAGATCAAAGGGCTCAAACAGATGCCATATGCTGCCTGGTTAAAGAAACTCCAGCTCTACTCAGTGGCATACCACCTGCTCAGAGGCAATCTGTGCCTGACGTATAAAGCGATGTCCAACCCGGAATTAATGGACATGCTGCACCTCAGAAAATCCAAATCCCATCGAGCTACGCACTTGAGAGACTTGAACCTCAGCACTGAAATAAATATGACGTGCTGGAGGGACAGATTCATAACCCAGAGGCTCCCTTCACTCTGGAATAAAATCCCAGTCCAGGTTAGGCAGAGTCCCTCATTGACTTTCTTCAAGAGGAATCTTAATGAGTGGATGGGAGATCGTAGGTTTACCCTGGGTATCACTTCTGTGTCACTGTTAGACAGAGGCGCAGTATACTAACCTCGAAAAAGGGCATAGCAAAATTAATTTAAAATGGGAGGCGAAAGCCAAACACACTCTGGCTAAGCTTATAAATGCCCTACGGCAGATAGCCTAGTATGAACCTATGAACCTATGAACTTATGAACCTATTCAGCAGAAACCCGAGGAGAAAAGCTCCAGTAGACTAACAATTTAGTTTAAAAAACAAGTAGTCAAGAAATGAGTAATTAATATATCACAATTTACAACACTACAATTGACAAAGATGGTAAAGAAAACTAATAGTTGTGGAAACATAATATAACATTTTCAGAGCTACTAATAACTGGATCAATTGCATAATCAGAATTCTATCAGAAAAAAATATCTTCACCACCATAAGTAACAAGTTTTGCACACTTTGTCAAATCTAGTTGATCTGCACCTCTTAGTCTAGCAAATATTTCTGCTGACATAACATTGTGCTGTGAGCTAATATCTACTTTGAGCTCTGTGGGACTCCCATTAATCAGAACAGTGCAAAAGATTTCATTCTTTGCCCATAAATCTACTGCATTGACTGTTTCACCAAGCACAGACATATCATCAACATAAAAAGTAGGGTTGCAGCTTTCTGATTGATCAACTTACCTCTTTGTAAGCTCTCTTTTAATAAAAGAATGTGCCTTGTTTGATTTAAAAATGTTTTAAAATGTTTCCACTTATTACATGTGTGGCACTGCTGACCAAAAGCTAAGCACTTTTCTCGTTTAAGTTCATGGTTACCACCACAATTATGACAGTTGACTATGAGGCTAGCTACAAGTTTTGCTGAGTCACACCTGTGCTTTGCTGCATGCACTCTTGGCCTTACTGAAGTTGATCTGGGTTTTGCTGAAGTGGCCTCGCCCTTAGGCCTTTATCTTTTAATCTTGTGCTGCATACTATCTACATTAGCTCTGGAAGATACTGGAAGACTTTTCTCATTTGTAAGTGTTCGCAGTATCATCTTAAGGGTAAGAAAGTTGGGTTAGACATAAAATTACAGAAGAAAATAAGCACATGTGAAGGCAATCAATCTGGTTAAAAATGGAAGAGAGGAACAACCCTCGCTTCCTCCTTTATTATAAAGCACATGGTCATGTGACCTATCTTGACCTCTCCACATTATCAACGTCAGTGTAAGAGCACACATACGATCATTCACTCTCTTTATTATTATCAGCCAACACCTCCACTTTCTCTTACACTGTATACAAATACATTTCAAGAACATTTTTGGATAACTTTTCCCTTCACATTCCAAATATGTAATACATGAAATTTTCAATCTTCAATTTCATAGCAGGTTTAGTAAAGACATCTGCAACCATGTCCATTGTCGGGTAATATTCAATGCTTATTTTGTCATCATTAAGTGCTGACCTGACAAAATGATACTTAATGTCAACATCTTTACATCTGTGTCGGCTTTCTGGATTGTTTGACAAAACGATTGCTCTTTGATTGTCCTCAAATATTGTTACTGGCACATACTTGCACTCTCCATCCATTCCACTGCACAAGGTAAAAACTCTCCTGTGTTGGTGCTGCTAATGCTATGTACTCTGCTTCACATGTAGATAAAGCTACCATTTGTTGCTTCTTTGATTTCCATGAAATAATAGGCCCATCTCTATTGAGGCTAAAGCAATAACCTGTTGTACTATGTCTATCGTTTTGATCTGTTGCCCAGTCTGCATCATTGTATGCTATAAGCTGAAGTTTCCCTTCACTTTTCTTGTAATACAGGTTTCTGTCCAATGTACCTTTCAAGTATCTTAACACGTTTGGCTAGTGTTAAATGAGATTCACTTGGTTGTGACAAATATTGTGAAAGTTTACTTACAATCCAGCTAAGATCAGGTCTCATGCTTGTCATAGCATATATCAAACTACCTACAAGCTCACGATATTTTCTTGGATCTGTAGATTCACTGTCACATTCAAAGTTTGGTTTTGTTCAGAAGGGGTACTTTTTACTTTATAATTAGACATACCAAATTTCTCAAGAATTTTTGTAATGTACCTCTTTTGGTTCATCTTTACTTCACCACTATTTTGGGTAAAATCAATGCCTAGAAAATGTCTTAGCTTTCTCAGATCTTCCATTTTAAAATTTAGCCTTAAGCATTTCCTGTACATTATTTAGTGATTCATTGTCACTAACTGGTGTAATGAGATTGTCAACCCATATAATTAGAACTGTTTTCTCATTTTCAGCTTGTCTAGTGTATACACAATGGTCTGCGGGGGTTTGGATAAAACTATTTTCACAAAGATAATCACGCAACATTTTGTTCCAGTTACGCCCTGATTGTTTCAGTCCGTATAACGACTTATTCAGTTTACAAACCAAATTTTCATCTCTTTTCAAAACCTTCAGGTTGCTCCATATACACCTCACAGTCAATAGGAGCATGTAAGTAGGCCGTTTGTACATCCATCTGGTGCAATTCTAAATCATACTGAGCTGCCATCTGCATTAGACTGCGTACAGATGTCATACTCGCAGTCGGTGTGAATGTTTTGTTATAATCTATATCAGCGATTTGACTGTAGCCTTTAGCTACATATCTAGCTTTGTAAGTCTCAGAATTATCTGCATTGTCTTTTACAGTGAAAACCCACCTACCCCCCACTGCATTTTTATCTTCCGGCAGTGTGGTGAGTGCAAATGTGTTGTTTTCCTTTAAAGACTTAAATTCCTCCTTCATGATTTTGACCACTTTTCTGAGTTAGATGAAGTCATGGCTTCTTTAAAGCTCTGCGGTGTGTTGCATATTAATCAGTAACAATAGTCAACATTACCTGTCACATAATCGTCATTTTCAACTTTACACTCATAGTCCTTCAAGTATGCAGGTGTTTTTTTCTCTCTTTTAGAGTAGTATGTATCCTGCCTTTCCTCTTCTTGCCTTACTTTTGTGTCTTGACTGTCGGTTTTTAATTCTGACTTAACATGCACACTTCTTCTGGTATTAAGATCTTTGCCTATCACTTCTGGGTCTGTCTGAATCTAGCATTCAGCTACATTCTTAGTGAAGAACTTGACTAACCTGTGATTAAGGACCCTTATTGTGTCAGGATAATCGACCAGATATGATGGGCTGTTTTTATCATATCCAACAAAGATCCCCTTATCACATCCTGGGTCTAACTTCTTTTTATCTTGACTGTATGCATAACACACTGATCCAAACTCTTTCATCCTTGATAGATCAGGTTTCTTTCCTGTTAGCATAAAGAATGGGGTCTGCCCCACATGCCTGTTTTAACATCTGTTGTGAATAAAAGCAGCAGTCATTACTGCATATGTCCACAACTCTTTAGCTAAATTACTCTCTATCAACATACACCTTGCCATTTTGAACAGTGATCACCAATTTCTCTCTGCCGTCCCATTCTGATGGGGTGAATAAGGTGCGGACGTTTCATGTCTTATAACATTTTTACTCAATAGTGACCGAACGTCTTTCGACATGAACTCAGTGCCATTATCTGATCTGATACACTTTACTTTCCCAGAGTTAAATCTGCAATAAACTTTTCAGTCGCCTTGACTGTATCACTCTTGGCTTTCAGAAAGTAGACAAATATTACACCCGAGTAATCATCAGTAAATGCTAAAGTGTACTTAAAGCTGTCTTTAGTTGCTGACTCAATTGGGCCTACCAAATCATTTTGGACTAGTTCAAACACAACTTTTGCTCTTGCATCTGGTTCTCTGTTTCTTCTCTGTACAAATTTCCCTTGCATACAGGTTTCACAATCTAGGTTAGGTCTCTCAACTTTACCTTTAATTTTCATCCCTTTTACCACTTTTTCTAATTTTGGCACATCTTTGAAATTACAGTGACCAAGCATTTTATGCCATGCTTGAATGTCATAACAGCTCTGAGATGCATTGTAATGTATCTCACTATCGTTTTCTTCATCATATGTGTCTAAATAATAGAGTCAATCACACTCAGTTATGTCAAACCTGGTGCTGTTTTTGTATATGAGTTGGTCCCGGCCTTGCTTAAAGTTGATCGAGGCCCCCTTGGACATTGGTGCCTTAACAGAAAAAATGCTTTGTGGATACATCGGGATATACAGCTCCCGAGTCATCATCACCTTTACTTTGTGCCCCTCTGTATTTAGCAGCCATACCTCTGCATTACCTCTCTTCTGTGTGGTCCCACAGATTCTCGTTCCATCAGCTAATTCCACAATGTGTTCCTCCAGGTGGAAAGTTGCATCAAAGCATTTAAACTTTTTAAGGTCGTTAATTATGTGTGACATGGCGAAAGAGTCAACCATTAATCCCCTCTGTTTTAATTCTTGAATTTGATGCTCATTTACTCTGAAGACAAATGTGTGATCATCTGCATCATTTGCTTGTTTCACATTATCTTTCTTCTTTCATCTACAGTTACTCTCCCTGTGGCTAGAGTTTTTACACAGACTACACCACTGTCTCTGGCCTTTATATTCTCTCCGGCATTCTTGTGCCTTATGTCCCTTTTGGCCACAGCTATGGCATCTAATCTCTGCTTTTACTCTTTCCCCAAGGCCACTTTCCCTCATCACATTATCATTACTTACACTGGCATTACATTTCTAGGTATGTTCATAGCTTCTCAACCTTGTTTTCTACTCACCAAAGCCCAACTTATCATCATCTTGTGTGATGTGTACTGCAAATGGTTTAAATCTTTCAGGCAACCCTTTCAGAATCATTGCAATTAGTAATCCATCACTGAGCTTCTCCTCAGCATTTCTAAGTGCCATATTGGCTGTCTCAGCCCTAATTATATAGTCTGTGACACTTTCACTGGTGGCCTTCTGGAGGCTTGTTAATTCGGTGTATAGGCTAATTATCCATGGCTTCCCTTTCTCGGCATAATGGTCTCTCAGGATCCAAAGCACTTTTCTACCATCGTCTGTGGCTTCTCTCATGATGAGGGACAAACTTTTGTCATCTAAGAATTGTATTAGTTCTGCGTATGCCTCCTCATTTTTCTCAGCATCATCATCACCTTCCTCCTCATTCTCATTGTCTTCTGCGTCCTGCTGCACATTTCGCAAAATGACATCTTTCAGCCCTAGCAAACACAGGTGCCCCAGAAATGTTGTCTCCCACAACTCGTAATTCTTCTCATCTCAGTTGAAACATAGTCTATGCCATCGGCTTCCTACTTCCCTCCTGGGCCCATAACCTGTTGGCGGTATCATCTTAAGGGTAAGAAAGTTGGGTTAGATATACATTTACAGAGGAAAATAAACACAAATGAAGGCAATCAATCTGGTTAAAACAGAAGAGGGGAACAACCCTCACTTCCTTCTTTATTATAAAGCACATGGTCATGTGACCTCTCTTGACCTCTCTACACCAACGACATTAGTGTAAGAGCACACATATGATCATTCCCTCTCTTTATTATTATTGGCCAACAGTAAGCATAATTGTTTGCCTTTTTGTAAGTTCATATAGCTGACAAATCTCAATGGCCTTGTTTAACATTAAATCACTGTCTGGAAGCAAAATCTTTCTCACTGTGTCATTATTAATACCACACACAAGCATGTCTTTTACAACCCATCTCTCAAATCACCAAATCTGTACATTTTAGCCTTATTTCTCAAGTCAGTTATATATGCTGCAAAAGTTTCACTAAGCTTTTGATGTCTTGTGTAAAATAACTGTCTTTCCATTGTAATATTCGTTTGGGGGTTACACATTTCTCTAAACGTACATTTTAAGCATTCAGGGTCTTCTCACATTTTAGCCTGTACCACAATATAGAGGCTTCCCCCTCCCCTGCAAACACAACAGGTGCATACACAAATGAACACTCTCTTTCTATGGCTTCTAAACCAGTTAAGTTAAGCAGAGTAAATGCCTTTGTACATGTGTCTTTGTCAGAAAAAAGCACCCTGTATGAAAATATCATATTCTTGCTCAAATACTCACCATTTTTCTGCAATATTGTTATTAAACACAAGCAGTTTGAGTCTGCAAAATCCTTCTGCCATGCCCATAAGTTATAGTAAAACACAACGCAGTATTGACCCTTGTAATTATGTATGAACATGCACACACACACCAGGTACTTGTAATAATTTTAATTGCACAATAAACTCTTTGAAAGACTGCACTTTGCAAAATAACTGCACTGCAATACTGCACACATTTGCTAACACTTTGCACGCTTCGAATATTACAAATAGATTGAATTAATGCAAAAAAGTAGCACATACCGAAAAAATATGATTGTTTTTCCTTCTTTATACATTTTATGTGATTATGATATTGTTTCAAACATTTTCATAATTATTTCAAATATTTTTATCAATATAGGTTCATAGGTTGGTACTAGGCTATCAGCCCCAAGGGCTATACAAGCCTAGCCATAACAATTCCTTGGCTATTTCTTCCCACACTATTTACTTCCCTGGACTCCTGTCTAGCAGGGAGACTGACGTGATCACAGGGGTGAATATTTTTTCTCCCATCCAATCATCAAGTTTCCTTTTAAAGGGGCCCAAAGACGTGGTCTGCTTGACATGTATGGGGAGTATATTCCAGAGTCTGGGGAGTCTCTGGGTCAGGAACCTATCTCTCCAGCATGTTTTGTTTATTGTGATGACAATTTTAGATCCCTGGAGCATGTGGCTCTGAGGGATTGGGATTTCTTTAAGGGTAGCATGTCCAACAGCTCTGTGTTTGACATGGCCTTGTAAGTTAAGCAGAGATCATCTCAGAGTAGAAGGTATGTGACAGAGTATAGCTGGAGTTTTTTAAGGTGGTCAGCATAGGACATCTGCTTTAGGCCTATTATTCTTTTAGTGAGGTATTTCTGCAGCCTTTCCAGTCGTTGCAGATGTCTTGAGAGGTACATACCAAATGGGGCATTGTATTCTATAATGGGTCTAATGATGGATGAGTACAGTGGGACAATGACCTCCTTTGTTCTGGATGAAAAGCCCTTAGTGTTGTGGTGTGCCACATAGAAGTATTTCCTGACTGTTGTAGCGATGTGGTTATTGAAGGTGAGATCACTGTCCACCTGTGTCCCTAAGTCTCTTATCACACTTTTGGTGTTTAGTGTACTGACACCTATGTGGTAATTCACGGGTACATGTTTTTTCCCAAAGGTGATAACTATGCATTTCTTGGCATTGAGCTTGAGCACAAAGCATCTGTTTCTGTAAGGCCCTTGTAGAGTATCCACATCATTTGGGGATTCAATAATGGCTCCCAGTTTGCGGTCATCTGTGAACTTTGTTACCCAGAGCCCCTTAGTGTTGGCCTGTACTTCAGATAAGTAGATGCCAAACAAGAGAGGTCCCAGGACTGAACCCTGAGGTACTCCACTTGTCACTTGTCTGAAGCAGGATTTGGAGTAAGCTACTTTTACAGTGTGGTTTCTGTCAGTAAGCCAGTTGGCAACCCATCAAGTGACATAAGGATTAATGCCCAGCTTAGTAAGTTTATCTATGATTCCAGAGTGGGGGGTGGTGTCAAAGGGCTTGGCAAAGTCCAGATAGGCTGTGTGGACTGCCTTACCCTCATCCACTGCTCTGGAGACTGATTCAATGAAGTCAATCAGGTTCAGGAGACAAGATCAGCCCTTCATGAACCGAAACTGGGTGGGGTCCAGTGTTTGAAGGTTGCCAATGTCTTTGTTTATAAGTTCCATGATAATATGTTCCATGGTCTTGCAGATGGGGTGGCAGTTCCTGGGATCCAAGGTGGAACCCCCTTGTGGAGTGGGATAACTGTAGCTGTGCACCACTCAGTAGGCACGAAGCCTGAGATGAGGGGTATGATTAAACATGACACTTAGGTGAGGTGCCAGTTCTTTTTGTAGTTCACGTAGTGCACAGCCCTGGATGTCAGCTGGTCCCATGGATGCTGTATTCTTAGATTTTTTACCTGTGTGGCCATTATTACCGGAATTTGGAAATCTTCCGGTATTGAGGTGGGCCATTTAGGGGGTGAAAGGGGGGTGAAGTTGGCACTGAATCGATCTGCCAGGATATTGGCAATATCCTTGGGATCAGTATATTTAATTCCATTATGTTGTAGCTCAGAGCAGATCTGAGCATTGCCATTTAGATTCTTGACATAGTTATAGAATGCCTTGTGGTTGTCTTTGGAATATTTGGCAATTTTATTTCCATAACTAGCTTTGGAGGATTTTATGAGGAATCTCAGTTTCTTACTGAGGCTGGTAAGGGAGTTTTATGCATCCCAGGATTTTCTTCTTTTCTGCAACAGTTTCTTCCTTTTGTTATAAAGTTTGTTTATGGCAGGGGACCACCAGATTGGCCTCCTTTTTTTGGAGGAGACCATCTTGGTTCTATTTGGGACAGCAAGATTCATGTATGAGTGGATGTGCCTGTACAGTGCCTTAGTGTAGGACTCAGCAGTCGAACTTTCAGTTCCCATCTGCATGGGTGTCATGAAGTTTGTAACTTCTGACTTGAGTAGCATGAAGCTGGCTTTTGAAAAGTTTTTTATGGAGGTTTCCTTACTGGGGGTGGGATGTGGATGTTAAGGGTGATCAGCTTATGTTCTGACCTGACCAACGAGGGGGTGACCATAGGTGTGGAGCATCGATTTCACATGTTGGTAATGACCAGGTCTAGGATATGGAGCCCCTGGTGGGACTATGGATTAGTTGATCCAGGGCATTAGAATTTATGAATTCCAAGAACTACTGGGCAAAGATGTTGGTAGACGAGTAGTTTTCCCAGTTAATGGCAGGGTAGTTGAAATCACCCAGTATTAGGGTGTTTGGTTGCATACTAATATTTTCCAGTATGTTTAGAACAGTGTAGTGAGAATCTTGGGACATGGTGGAGGATTTGTAGCAAGCTACAATTTGGATTGCAGTCTTACCTACTGTTAGTTGCACCTGGGGAATTTCAGACGCATTGTATTGGGCAACTAACCTGGTGGTGTGAATATCCTTGGTGAATATGGACACTCCTCCACCTTTAGTGTTTTGATTCTGGTCTGGTGGCAGAAAAGTGTGGTAAAAGTTGTAGCCTGGTATTGCAGGGGTGCTCTCTGGAGCCTTGTACCAGGTCTCAGTTACTGCACAGATATCAATGCTCTCCATTTTTAGGAGTGCCTCAAGAGAGTGCATTTTGAGGTTTAGACTTCTACCATTGAGTAGCATTACCTACAGATTTTGCATGCTTCTACCTGTTACTGTTGTGGTTTTGTCCTTTGAGCTTTGCCTAAAAAAGGCACTATAGGGGTGGAAAGAGTCTTAGCCAACAACCTGAATACCAGGGGTGACAGGTGTAGACCATCTCTGGCAAAAAGCATTGTGGTCTGTCGATCATGTTGTCCTAGGCAGACAGATACTCGATCCCCTTTGAATGACACCAGAAGCTTAGCCAATTGTTGAAGTCAATCATTTTGTCCTTATATTGTGGTATCATTCTTGGCAAAGGCAGGATGCTACTCAGGGCTAGGGTCATACCTGCCTCGGTCACATGATCCAAGAGCTCTTCCATGTCTCTTTTCATGTAGTCCAGGGACGTCTCAAGTCATTCACTCCAACATTGACAATGACAGTCATATTTGTGCTTGTTGTGGAGTGACTTGAGTGCATGAGTTATGTGGTGGATCCTGGCACCCGACAGGCAGCTGACTGTAATTTTCTCCTTATTCAGCCTGGTGAGTGGGACATCAGTGTGCCTGACTATAGAGTCACCTATGACTAAAGTGTCTTAGTTTTGGACATTTCATTTAATTAGAAATTTGTTTTCAGCTTTCTGAATGTTTTGTTTTATATTTGTTGTGAGAAAAATCATTTAATCAAATTTTAGTACCTGGAATTTGTTTCTAACCTGTATGCAAGTCATTTGAGCAGTAGGGATGATCCACTCATATATATTCCTCTACTTCTAACTGGTTGCCTCATAGTTGTGATTCTGGATCCCATTCTGACACCATGTCATTCTTCTTGTACATATGAGTAAGGCAAAGAGGCTCAGGTGTCCATTTAAGAAGTTTATTGCATACAAACATATCAACATGGATGGCAGGAACAATAAACTTAAACTGATTGACTACTTCATACATGCATGCTATCACTCTGGCTGCTCAGTCAAAGTGGAACTCTTGTTTGCACGTGCTCAGTAGTTATATGCACTTGCATATTGACTAGATTGCTTCATAAAAGTATGCAACACACTCTGAGATACAACTTGCTTTTCTAAAACAGCTATATCATCATCGTCATCATCAACATCTTCTCCATTATCATCAGCATAGTCATCAGCAACAGTCATCAGCTCATTCTGTGTGATTCCCAATATCTCCGGGTATATATTATATATTCAAACTTTCAAAACTTCGAATCCCACATGTTCAACAACATATGATCGAAGTTTAAAAGTTCGAATATATTAAAAAAAAAAAAAACTTACCTTAAAGGTGCAGGCAGGGTGGGCAAGCCCCACTGCACTCCCACACCCCCTACTTAAATATACCAACTCCGAGATTGCACTTCAGTGCAGAAAAGGGAAATTCTCCCATTCAGCACTGAACGGCACCGTTACGTTTAACCTTCGAACTCTTGAAATGTCAATCATATGGTGTCGTCCATATGACATTCAACATTTCAAGCATTTGGAGTTCTAATAGGAACCCATATCCCCATCCAGTTTGAGAGATGTAAACCTTTTAACATTTCCTGGTAATTATTAGTAATTATTAGTTACCGTCCCCCATTTGTGGGCTGAGGAGCTGTAACAGAGGTGTCTTTTTTGGGCCGAGCAGCTGCTACTGATTGGTATTTTTTGAGCTGAGTAGTTACGGTGGAATTCCTTCCATTGCTGACCTGAATAGCTGCAATGGTCGGTGTAGGTTGCCTTGTTGCATTGTTTCATTGAGTTAAACATTTGCAACTGGCTATATTTCCCTGGGTGAATAGCTACAATGAATGTTAAAGGCAGTGTTTTCATTGGTCTGAACAGCAACAGCAGTTTTCCTTTTGGGTGAACAGTCACAGTGGATTAATTTCTTTAACCAGGCTGAATAGCCACAACGGTGTATGTGTCATTGGGCTGAGTTACCATCATTATTTGCATCTTTTTAAGCTGTATAGCTTGTACAGTGAGATTTATTTGGGTTATATTGCCACAATTTTAGTAGTTACATTGTCGTTTACTGAGGTTTTTGTTTCAACATTTTGGTATGGCTGACAACAATGACCGAAACCTTAATCTCAGTGTATATTCTTTACCGGATGAACTTAGGGTGCTTACCGACAATTTACAACAAGTAGTCGGGAATGCCAATGATGTCACTAATAGAGTTTGAAGTCAGTTTCAAGGAATTGATTCTGTTGACTTATCTGAGCTCTTGTCTGATGAGATTACTGTTATGGAAAAAGAGACTGTACGTTCACCAAGACTGGTCTCTGATTTACTTAAGAGTAACTGTGTTAATTGGTTCACTAATTTTAAATATAGTAGTGGGTTTGTGGAGAACAAAAAGGAATCAACACCAATAGACTGTTGCACATTAGTGTTTCAACTTGAGAAACAGGTGTTAAAATATATGTCATTAGAAATTGAAAATCACTACCTCACTAACTGCCTTGATCAGAATATTGTTCCTTTGGTGGTTAAGAGTTTTTATGTTTCCTAATGGGACAACATATGAAGACCGAATGTAAAAGGAAATATGTGATATTTATAACAAGGCATGGTGTGAGGTGATGTGAGTACTGACTAGACACAATGTACAATTAATGAATATTTTAAAGGAACAGATAACCAGTCTTGATTTTGATATTAAGAAACACTCTTCTTTTTCTTTAATTAAACATACACATTTTAACATTTTTAATAAAGCTGAACAGCATGTGAAGTCTATTGTCCAATGAAAAAAGAAAAAAAAACTGAATTGAGACTTAGCTGCATATTCAAGCAATCAGGCTTTTACCATCTAAGCATTAGCAACAAAAAAAATCATCCAATCAGCATGCCAGAGTTCTTGGCAAGACTGTGCCAGCTTCAATGTGGCTTGACCAGTTAGATTCATTTTCTGGCAATGAAAATGTTAGTGCTCGTAGCAGAAAGGCTGTTCGTTCAGTATCCACAGTGATGAATGGTTCTACGGAAAAGTGAACTAATTCTCTGTCTTCTTGTTCTTCCGCTGATGATGAGTTAGTGTTTCTGCACTCATTACAGCAGAGAACGTTAATATGGGGTCAGATTTGTTTTTTTTCCACCACAAAAGAAGATAAAATGACCAGGGCAAAGTCCAAAATGAAAGGGAAGAATCGTTGGTCAACTCTTGGCAGATTTTTAACTTAACTGGAGTTCATGTTTCTACAGCTGAAGTTGATGTACTTTCAAAAGGTTTTTCATTTATTTCCACTCATCATGCAAGACTAACGGACTTTATTCTGGACTTTAAGCAAACTGTTAGAAAGTTGAGTTTAAATTTTTTGTATAAAGATGTGGCTGTAAATACTGGTCACAAGTTTAAAAAGCACAGTACAGTAAATCCATCATTACCTGGCACTTTAAATGTTTTTAATAAGTTGTGTGAAGATAACATCTATGCATTATTTTCTGACGGTGGTAAATACAAAAATAAAGTCAATTTTTTTCTTGACAAGGAACAATTCATAGCACTGAAACATTTATGCAGTTTAAATAATATTAGATTTATGTGTGCTGACAATGGGGAATGGTTTAATAGTCATGAATAGGGCAGACTATGTTTCAGCTATGCATAGTTTGCTAAATTATGTCAATTGTTACAGAATAGTAACAAAACATTTTGTTAAGAAGAAGTACATGTTGATTGATTTAACCTTGTTAGATCTGTTACATCAAAATTGCCTAACAACAGAAATGTATAATTTTTGTGTAGTGAAGCAACCTGAGTTGGGATCCCTATTTGGGATCCCAAAGATTCATAAAGATGAAAAAAGACCACCTTTTAGACCTATAGTGTCTTCTCCTAAGAATAAAATGATTAATATTTCACTAATTTTAGAAAATATTTTAAATCCTGTAGTACAAACTAGCAGGTATTTCCTGAAGGATTCATGGCTTTTTTGAATGAAATTAGTAAAATTAAGGTTGAAAATGATGAGGTTATTTTATGTACTGTAGACATTAATACTTAATGCACTTCAATAGACCAGGATGAGGGAATTGAATATGCAGAACTTTATTTGAAGAGGATCAATCCAAACCTTACATTAAATTCTAGAACTATTTGTGTTTTATTAGATTTAGTTCTCAATAATATTTTTTTTTAAATTTAAGTTCAAGATTTATCAACAAATATCAGGTATGGAGATAGGGACCACGGTAGCACCTTCTTTTACCAATTTGGAAATGTGTTGGTGGGAGATTTTATTTGTCCAAATTACCTTTGTTTAAATATGTTTCATTTTACCATGATATATAGATTATTTATTTTTCATTTGGAAGGGGAAGAAAACTGATTTTGACAATTTTATGTTACAAATGAATAGTAGTGTCAGATGGTTGAAATTTGAAGTAAGTTTTATAGGTACGACCATCAATTTTTTGGATATTGAGCATTCTTTTGATCCTGTTCATAAGAATTTTTCCAGTAATATATTTAGGAAAAAAACTTTAATAATAATTATGTTAATATTTCTAGTTCCCATCCTGATTACATGAAATTCAACATTTCAGGGGTCAAATTATTAGATTGAGTCATATTATCAGTGATAAGGAAGTTTTTATTAATGAAGTTAATATTTTGATTGACATGTTTAGTAAAAGGGGGTATCCTAGAATTAAGTTAAGGAAGATAGCAGATGAAGCTATCTCCCATAGGGTAGATAGATATCCACCAATTCTTCTTTCAGGATTTATTCCAAAGGATAAGAATGAAAAGACTGACAGTTGTGGTGATAAGAAATTCTTGGCTGTCCCAATTCCAATGAGTCTGGAAGGAAAAGAGCTCAAAAAGATTATTCAGGACAACTAGAAAGTCATTTTAGGGAACAGATATCTTAGTGAAGTTGTGGGTATGAAGTCAAGGTTTATTTATAAGAAAACCTCCAATTAACATTTTTATTAGAAAAAGGTAGAGAATAGTATACAATCACAAGTACTTTACCTTTAGGTACTTATCCTTGTGGAAGTTGAAGATTTTGTAGGTTTATATACCCTGAAGACGTTTTTTTTTTGTTTAAGCATTGTAGGTTTTTGTTTGAGCCTACATGTAGATTTGATTGTAAAAGTGTAGGTATAGTTTATTTGGCCATTTGTGGGTCTCGTTATAATTTTTATGTAGGTAAGACTACTAGGGACCTTCGAAGTCAGAAGGGGGAACTTCTCAGAGCCATTAAAAATAAGGATATGAATAATGCTCTGGCAAGACACAGTTTAAACTGTGAATATTATCACAAATTTTATTTTCTAGTTTTACAGCAGGCTGACACCAATAATTTTGTTGATTCAAGTAAAAATTATTAAGAGATGTTAGAGCTTAAATGGCAGGTCTTCCTTAGGGCAGATGTAATTCTGGGCTTAAACAAAACCACCTCCATTAAATGTTTATTAAAATATAAATATGTTTAATTTATTATGCAGTATTTTCTAATTGTTAAGTCAAGGTATCTATATATATACATTTGAGTTGGAATTATTCACTGAAAATCTTTTAAAAACAGTTTTTAAATTATGTGTGCTTTAGTTAATTTGAATTTTCTAATTAAATTCTGATGTCATTGTCTTGGTAGTATTTAACTGGTTTGATGAATGATTGGTGTATTTCTGAAGAAGTTCCGAAAGTAAAGGAATGAAAGTACTAATCAGACTCCTGTGGTTATTGTTTGCATTATGGACATACAGTGAGTTTGTTTTATTTTAATTCAAATAGCTAGAGACTGCCTTAATGGTATTCCAGAAATGCAAGAGAAAGCAACCATGAATTTGTGAATATATGACCCTAAAGTTTTAAGTGACTGTCTTCCTGTTAAGTAATCTTTAAATGATAGACACTTGACTAAAAAGAAAAGAAATAAGAGAAGAAATTCTGAATTTTCCCATGGTTCTTGAATAATAGTAATAATAATAATAATAATAATAATAATAAGAAGAAGAAGAAGAAGAAGAAGGAGAAGAAGAATTTAAATTAAATTAAATTAAATTTAAAGATACATCAGTTTGACATTTCTAAACTGGTTTTAAGTATGTGAAAATGTCTTTTCAGAACTTTATATGGTTGAAAAGGCTGGAAGCATTTGAACAAGCTGTTTGTGTTGAAGATATTGTATGTGGCCTGATGACGTTTTATAGAATGAAATGTTTCTCTATAAATTAAACATTGTTCAAATATTACTAAATTGATATTCGTAATAATAATAATAATAATAATAATAAACTATATAAAAGCTCTGTGTCACTTAAAAAATAACTCCACAGAAACTACACAACAGTTATCTGAGCAGGCTTAATCAAAGGAATAAATAATACGCATGTGCCAAGGATAAATCAGGCAAATATATCTGTATGGTCTACTATGCATGCCAATATTAGGTGCCAATCAAAAAAGTTTTAACAACAAAACCTAAGAGATAATCACCTATTTATTTGGGAGAATGATGTATTAGAATGTTTGGGTGTCAGTATAAAGAGTACATGGAAAGTGTCTGTTAAACTAAACTACAATAATTTAATAGCCACCATTAGTGAACTAATCAAAAGATGGAATAATATATTCTTCACAATGGTGGATAGGCACTCTTTAATTAAATGGCAATTTTACCTAACATTTTGTTTTATATACAGTCAATGATACTACCCCCTCCCAAAAACATATTTAAAAAAATTAGATTCCATGCTAATTACATTTTTATGGTTCCCCTTAAAACCTAGGGTTGCACATAAATGGCACATTAGAGCTTGGAACAGTAATGGGATAGCATTCTCTAGCTTAGATCATTATTACAAATCAGTTATAATTAATGTAATATTATATTGGATCACGCCTAGCTATATATCTGGCTGGAAAGTATTACATGACATTCATATAACTGATATCAGAACTATAGAAAATCAATTTAAGGAACAATATGGAATAAGTAGAGTTCATTGGTTTTTATATGAATTTTATTTAATAAGAAGTTTGATCATTTTTCTTATGGCATTAATCAAATATTTAATAACTTTAAAAATATAATTGATTGTAATTACAACATTAAACAATTCCTATTTCTTATATTCCCTATAGCATACTCCCTTGATTGCCTAGACTCTTTCAACATCAATGCAATGAAAAATGAAAGGAAAATAACTTGAAATGTTGGCGTCAGTTTATTGAAAATAAGAATATTAAACCACTAAACTCTCTTTTATGTAGTTTTGATAATAGTCAAGACAGTTGGTTGTTTATACACTCATTACGGCAGTTTATAGAAATCAAAATGAGAGTATCAGTCTACCTAGTTTGATTCAACTTTTATTAGGTGTTTTGAAAAGACAGATGATCAAAACTAACTATCTCACCTATCTATAACATACTAAGAGAAGACACTATAAAGTTTGACTCAGATTTTTTGAATAAGTATGTAAAGATTAAGGGAGAACAAATATCTGATGAATCCAAAAAATTGTTATTGAAATCTACATATTGTACCTCTTCTTCGTAACATTGGAGATTGTATACATGTAAATGTATGAATAGGAGTTTCTATACTCCACATAAAATAAATCTTATACTCAAAAACAGTGAAAGTAAATGTTGGAAATGTGATGAATTACTAGAGGACAACTAGGTTCACATGTTCACTGAATGTAGAACTGTTGCTCAGTACTGTAAAGACTTCAGATATTTTGTAAATGCTTAATGGTCTGATAACTGTCATATTTCTAACTCACTAATCCTATTCACTGTTCCTATGCCCAGTGTAATACCTAAATCTCAGATTCAGTTACTCTGGTCAATTCTTGCAATTGCCAAAAAAGTTATTACTGTGAACTGGAAAAGTAAACAAGACTTGATGTTTAAAGATTTTATTAATTTAGCAAAAGTTGTTTGTAAAAAAGAACTGCAAACCATTTGTTATAGAACTCATAGCATTACCCATAAAAAATAGCATGGCAAACATTGGAAAACCTTTTGAACAAATGCTGATAACCTCTCATGGATTAAATGGTTGTTTATCATGGATGAATGTAAGTATTGTAAATAGTTTTGTTATAGTTTTATTGTATTTGTTATATGTACATTTGTGTATGTTTATAATGAAAGCAAAATAAAAAATGTTTTGGGGAAAAAAGTTTTAAGTGCAAAACTTCAAAAACTTAAACATTATTTGCCCTTTTCTCAGTGGTGAAGTGACCTTGGATACACTATATTTAGAATTAGGAGATCTTACTCAAAAATTTGTCTTAGTGTTCCATGATGCAGACAAGTTGACCAATAGCTTTTATTTATTTTTTGTTTATTTATTGCATTTGTTAACTGGCAAAACCTACTGAGCCTAGAAGACCCCATTTTCAGTAGAGGCCTGGGGAGAAAAGCTCTACATAATGTTAATAGTACATACAAGAAAAAGCACAATATACAGTGTATATACAGTCTCAGTGCATGGAAATAAATATTAAACACAATGATACAAGTTATTTACAAAATTACACATCGACATTGAATACAATTTCATCACTGAGGATGAAGTTAGTCAGGTAAGGTAGCAGTTTTGATTGTTACTTGTTAGAGTTTTGTGGGCATAAGCAGTTGAATTCAGCAAGTCAAAGACAGCTCCTAAGTAATGATATTGTAGAGGGATATAGTAGTGGATCAGGTGTTAGGAGGTACTATTTTGGCACAAGTACATTGCCGGAGAGAAGATCGGTATGATCTGAGAGACTTCTTAAAGAGAGCAGGATTGCTCTGATAGAAAGTGGGAGGGCATTCCATAGTTTTGAGAAAGTAAAAGTGTACAGCATTTGACCAGCTGTAAGGATAGATTTTTCAACTTTCAGCATCATTGTGTTTTTGGATCTTAGTGGCCTGCTCAGGTGGTATGTAGTCAACAAGTAGGAAAGGGTGGGGCAGGTTGCAGGCTTGTATACAAGTTTATATGCAGTGGTTAATTGTGAATAAGTGAGGTAGTGTGGGAGTTCAAGCCAGTTTAGCTGTTGTAGAGATAAGCAGTGGTGTGCTGAGTTTTTTAATTTGTTACAAATATGGCAATCTTCTATAACATGAGTCCAGTTTGGTTTTCAGGGAGGACTGGATATTGGTGAGGATTGGGGCACTGTATAGTAGAGGTTGTAGCAGGAAGGAAGATGCTAGAGCATTTTAGCAGTAATATTAAGGTAGCATCTGTGTTTATAGAGGGTATCTAATTCTTGATGTGTTTTTTTTTTTTTTATGTTGCTATGGATATAGAGGTTGAATGTTAAATTTTCATCAATAATAACTCCTAGCAGTTTGGTACTTGGAATGACTTCAGTGAGAGTATTATTATGGGATTGGACAGAAAAATCATTCTTGTTCAGAGCGATACTTTTTTGGGGGTATTTTTCATCTCTTACTCTTTCACTGACTTTGTAGTTAATCAAAGAAGAATCTTGTTATTATTATAGTTTACAGAAGAAGTATTTGTTCAATCTAGTTAGCTAAGCAAACCCATTAATTGAATTCAAATGTTATCTTATGCAATTACATCATGGGAATTCAATTGTTTTCATACCCTTTCTTCAGCTTCCTACTTTAAATGTGAGATGTGATACAATCAGTCCTGACACGTTAAGTGTTAAACTACAGTTCTGTCATGAAAAAAAGAAGTTATGTATTTACCATAGTATTCCATCAGTGTCATCCTTTTTCATTCTTCCTCAACTAATGAGATCGGATCGGATCCTCGGATCTGACTCAGCCATTTTACTAGGTTGTGTCCACCAACAAACTCTCAAGCTCCTTCCTATCCATAATGCACCACCCCTGACATCCCTCAGATCTTGTTTGCAGCTTCACAGGAAGCCTATAATAGAAACATCATAGCTGGAGTTCAAAGGACATAGGAGTCCTGATGTTCCTGAAGTACCTCATTCCTCCATAAGTCAGCTATGTAATATGGAGTGGGATGGTAGGTGAGGAGTTGAGGAAAAATGAAAATGGACAATACAAATGGAATGTTATGGCAAGTACATAACTTCTTTATCTGATATTGTCCATCTTCATTCATTCCTCAGCTAATGAGACAGAATCCTCAAATACCTAAATTCCTGGGAAGACACTAAAGAACAATATTCCTGAGTATGGTTGAGCCAAAGGCTACTCTTCCCCTCATGACCAAATCTGGTTTGTAATGAGTGATAATGGTATGATGACCAAGTTGCAGCTGCACATATATCATCCATAGAAGCTCTAGACTGGAATACAACAAAAGTTGCCATAGAGCTGGTTGAACAAGCCCTTAATGGTTCTGATAGGGGGAGAATCAATTTGTTATAGATAAAGGAGATGCAATTTGTCAGCCATCTAGCCAGCATTACCTTTGTAACTGATTCTCACAATTCATTATGTGCAAAGGAAACAAATAACTTATCAGTCTTTCTAATCTTGTGTTCTATCTCGGTAGAAACATAATTGTCTATGAGCATCCAATAAGTGTAGCATATATTCCCCTCTATTTGTATATTGTGGGGAAAATACTGGCAATTCAATGGATTAGTTAATGTTGGATTCTGATAACCACTTTAGGAAGGAAGCATTAGTATGTAACATGACCCTATCTTTATGAAAACTCAAATATGGGGGCTTAGAAGATAAAGCTTGAAGTTCTGAAATTCTTCTAGCAGAAGTAATTGCTACTAAAAAGACAATTTCCTAGGTCAAAAGTTTAAGATCACATTTATCTGCAGATTCAAAGGGAGAATGTATTAAGGCTTGCAGTACCAAATTTAAATTTCATGGTGGCATGGGGTCTTTATACAAGGATCTCAGCAAAAGAGTACCTTTCAAAAATGCTTTGCACAGTTTAGTGGAACCTAGGGAAGAATTTTGAAATCTCACTTGAAAGTTTGAGATCACTGCGAGCTGAACTTTAATAGTTGATGAACTAGCACCCTCATTAAACAAACACTAAAAATTCTAGAACAGAATAAATTGGAGCTGAGAAGTGGTACATCTGATTCCATTCTGCCTAATATACAAACCTTCTACATTTACTCCTGTAGAGTTTCCTAGTAGAAGGTTTATGGGAAGATAAAAGTATGGAACAAACAGGGGAAGAAAGCATTGGTTGCCTGGCTATTAAAGGAATTGGAGAAATCATGCTGTTAGTTTGAGATTTGGGATATCTGGGGTGAACCACACCTCTCCGGTGAGACAGAAGGTCTGAAATTGGATCCAGTATCCAAGGTAGGTATAGTAGATGATGCCAAAGAAAGGGGAACCAAATCTGTCGAGCCCAGTAAGGTGCAATGGGGATGACTTTGCTCTTCAACCGGGCTGCTTTCTGAAGGAATTTGGGAATTAAGGGAGTTGGACGATAAGTATACAGAAGACAGGGGGCCAATTGTAGAGCAGAGCATCCCTTGGTAATTCCCCCAATGGAGGGACCAAGGCAAAGAAGCTGCTGCTTATCTTTTTGCTTCAGGGAGATATTTAGGGGAGATGCAAAATGGTTGTAGCAAGGCTGGCCCCACTGAGTAAAAATTATTTCCATTACTTTTTTGTTGAAAGACAACTCATGAGGTAGTAAAATGGACCTCCTCAGTTTGTCTGCTATCACATTGGAATTTCCCAGAATATGTGTTGCTATTAGAAAGCAGTTGGAAGATATTGCCCATTGCCATATGCTAAGGGCTTTTTGACATAGGGGATAATAACTGGTTCCCCCTTGCTTACTAATGTACCAGACTACTGATATGTTGTCTGACTGGACTGAAGTTGTCTCAAGAGGAAGAGCATTATGGAATTCCTGCAATGCTAAGAACATTGATATGCAGATTGGCCCCTACAGGGGACCAAGTGCCTTGGACTGTTTTCCCCAGGAAGTGCCCCCCAACCCAATCTGGGAAGTGTCCATGGTCACTATGGCCCTGGGATGATGGAGAATGAAAGAATGGCCTCATAACAGCTGTTCTGACTGCATCCACCAGGAAAGTTATTGTTTGCATACCTGGGTTATTCTTATCTTCACAGACATTGGCTGAGAATGGATCGACCATTGTGTTGTTAGCATCCATTAAAGAATTCTCATGTGGAATCTTGTGAAAGGGACTAAAATTATTGCCACTGACATTGATCCTAAGGCTTGCAGAATAAACTGGGCTGAAATTCTGGTACTGCAAATTATTTTCCTGACCTGCATCCTTATTGTTTGCACTCTCGATAGAGGAACAGAAGCTACCATAGAAACTATGCTAAACACTGTTCCTATGAATTCCAAACTCTGGGTTGGTTGCTGATGAGACTTGTTGTAATTTATATTTATTTACAGATACAAACAGGCCTGTAACACCTGATTCTTTAGCTTTTATCATTCGATGCCTGGACAGAGCAGTAATGAGCCAGTCTAACTATGGAAACTTCTGGAATCCTTGAAGTCTCAAGTGAGCTGCAACCACTGCCGTGCACTTGTTGAACACCCTGGAGGCTGTGAAGGGGCCAAAGAGCAGTGCTCTGAACTTGATAGTGACTGGCTCCCAGCTGGAAGCATAAGTACCTTCTTGACCACCTGTTCATCTTTATGTGATAGTATGCATCCTGAAGATCTATGAAGCACATCCAGTCATTCTTGCCCAGAAAGGACAGAATAAACTGAAAAGTGATCATCTGGAACTTTGTGTGTTCAACTACTCCAAAATAGGTCTTCGGTCCCCTGTTTTCTTTGGCACTAAAAAGAATTCTGAGTAAGTTCCAGATTCTATCTAGTCTGGTAGAACCTCTTGGATGACTCATTTTTCAAGAAGCTTTCGGATTTATTATGCTGCTGCCTTCCTCTGATTGGCTGGAACTTCAGTAATTGTTCCAGATAATGGAAGGGGTAGGGAAAAGGGAAATATAACACCTGGATATAATTGTCTGCACCCAACTGTCTTTGGTTATATTTAACCAAGTTCTCAGGTGCAAAGATAAATGACCTCTGACTGCCTCCAGAGGTAGGCAGTTGGACTTCCATTCCCAAGCACTGAAAGGGTCTAGCAGAAAAAGTATCTCTAGACCCCCTGTTTTGTGGGTCTCTTCTGCCACGAGGGCATCATCTTCCATTATCACTCCTACCCTCTGCCTCTGGGAGAGCTAACTCCATGTATGTCCTGGAAAGGACCCTGAGATTTTCAGAACCACATTTTTTTACCTCCTTTTGATTCTTCTAAAAGGTCCTTTGAGGGTCAAAAAACACACGCCAACTCAATCTTTCTCATGATAGGAGAGTGTGTCCTTTACCACAGAGTCAAATAAAGAAGTCTCGTCAAAGGGAGAATTTACAGATGATGACTTGAATGGCTCTGCAAAATCACATAGGTGTATCCAGGCATGTGACTGATGAAAATGCCTGAACCTGTAGCCCTTGAAGCACCTTCTGTAGAGTACAAGATAAGCATCATGGAGGAATTTGATATAGCCTGTAGGATAGTCAACTGAGAGACCAGAGAAGATTGAGCCTCAGCAGTTCCGGTTCCAGAAAGAAATTTGGATAACTCTTTAATCAGATGTCTTTGTAGCATAGTAAAATGTGCTAAATAGTTACGTGACCTAAGTGCAGACATCGCTGAATCATAAACATGCTTCACAACTTTGTCTACTGCCCTTGACTGTCTATTAAGAGGATGGACAGTGGAACTGTGTTCAGCGAGTTCCTTTTCTGTAGCTGCTGCCACAACCATAACATCTACTGGAACCCCTTTACTCCAAAAATCCCAGCCTACTGTTGGAGCCAGAATCCTGTCTGATTTCTTTGGGATTGGCTCAGTTGTATCAGGTTCCTTCCTTCCATATCCACTTGGAGATCAAATAAATAAGTTTATTGGCTGGTGGAGTAACCCAGGAGGAAAATGGACCAGTATCAAATGCTTTCAGAAATACTTATTCCTCAGGAGAAGGGCCTTGGGAAGACAAGAGACCTTCTTGCTTTAGTATCTCAAAAATGTCTCCAAATGAAACTTCATTGGGTGGTGATTTTGGAGACTCCTCCCCTTCATCAAAATCAGTATCCTCAGCAACTGACTGCTGTGGAGAATCCAAGTGTCTCCATTTGCACTTTCTCTTGCTAGGGTTTTCTGTGATGGGGTAGTCCAGAGAAGTATCAGAAGAGAAAATCCCCTGCTGGATTGACTGGAAGCTTTGGGCTACCTGTCTCTGTGGGGTAGAAAGTTGGGGATCACAGTTCAAAGCCATCTGAGAAATAGAGGATGAATTTGAAGGGGAAGGACCCATATAACCTGCCAGAGCAGGGAACACTCTCTTCACTACCTCAAAGGCAAACCTCTCCAGGGAGAAAAAAGCCAATGAAGCTCAGAAAGCAGGTTTTGGGCTCATCCCCTTCCTCTGCCCCAAAAGCAATCCACCTGAGGTGGAAGTTGGAGCTCAGCTGTCCAGTTCCAAAGCCCCAAGAGGAAGAGATGGCTCTAAAAAGTTCAACATTGACCCCCATCTTCTCAGATCTGTCAGGAAAGCTTAGGCTCCGAAGAGTCATCTGGCTCCAAGGATATCACAAATGATACACACAGAACAACAGTCAGATACAAAGACAATGTTCTTTTTGGACCTGAACCAAATGGACCCAGAACGCTTTGAACTTAGGGCTCTTAAACCACAGGTTGAATTAGAGAAGGAGCTCTAATCTGTGGAGCGGTAGACAGATAGACTTTCTAACCTGCAAGAGTAGGAACCATGAGATCACCCATCTGAATTTGATCTGTGAAAAATGTCCTCATCATCTTCTTCACATCTGCTGCTGTGAGACTCCTGGAGGAATGAGAGGATACCAGAGATGGAGATTTTGAATGCATCTCTAAAAAGGGAGAGGGCATCCTTGAAGGAACTCAGTCCAGGATTGGTGAATAGGTAGTCATTGGTAAAGGCTTCAGAATCAAGGATGTAGGATCTGAAATATGTTTTGTTGGATCTGAGAATCTAGGATCTGAAGTTTGTGTCACTGGATCTGATGATGTTCGGATTGGACTTAGCTTTGGATCCAGTTTTTCTTTCTTTCTTATTGGTTCAGAAGAGGTAGAGGAGAATCCAAGTATCTAGACTTTTTTGACAGGTCTTTAGATCTATATTTGAGGGACTGAACCTCAGCAATGGCTTCAGAAAAAGAAGATGTCAGTAATCCTTTTAAAAATCAGCATATCTTTCCTGTCTGCTAAAGCTCAGGGTTTGAACCCATGAAAAATACTGCAGTCTTGTAATTGTTCTGGCCCTAAACAATAGACACAAAGATTGTGGGCGTCAGGCAAAGGCAAGTTGTGCCCACACTTGTCACATTGTATAAAACCTGCTAGACCTTTCTCAGACATTTTTGTAGTTAAAAGAGAGGAGTTAAAGTAAACTTTTGTTGTTGTTGTTAACAGGTAGAAAGGAAAAGGAAAAAAAATCAGCAATGGTATTTAAGAACTACAAGAAAACAAAAATTGCAGATAAAGAGAAACAAATGGTAATTACAGAGATTGCACTACATGTAAAAAGTGTAAAGTGAAGGAGTTAGGTATAACAACTATGGCAGAAAGGCTTTACACTGAAACTGAAAGAAAGAGAACAGAAGAAATAACTTAACATGAAAAACAAAGTTCGAATATCAAAGAAACAGTTCTTTGCAGAAGTTTTTAGAAAAAAGTATAAAAAAATTAAGTTATCTGCTATTGAAAACTCAAAAGCTGAAGGCGGCCATTATTAAATGCTGAAGTGGCAAACAAGATCAGAGAGATGTTAGGGTGGCGCATTATGGGTAAGGAAAGAGCTCTAAAGTCTGTTGGTGGCCGTGAGCTAGTAAAACTGTTGATTCAGATCAGAGGATCAGATCCAATCCCATTAGTTGAGGAATGAATGAAAATGAACATCAGATCAGAAAATTCCCAGACTTGCTTTTACACCTATAAAGCATTAATTTTTCCATGAATGTTCAATGCCCCCAGCTTAAATTTAACGTGACAATCTTCCCTATCCTACTGCTGCTTATATTTACCTTTGAAATTGCTGTACCTCAGACTAGGGCGGGATGCTGAGACTCCTATGAAACTCAGAATTAGTAGATATGTATCCTATTTGCAATTACTGTTCTCAGGACTGTTTTTATTGTAATCAGAATTTCAGTAGGCAGTTTATGTGAAGGATAATTGTAGACATCGAATGCTATAGTAAATGGGTATTATGCTTCCAAAGCATGAAAAACATAAGAGCATATCCAAATCATTTGAAATATTGGGACCAGCTAGATCGAGTCCCAAAGCACAGAGACTTAATGGCTGAAAGAATGGACATACATATGCTAAGTCGCATTTCTTTGAGTTATGGCTTTCTCAGAGTTGGCATATATACCACACTGGGGGTACAGGGAGCCTTGACTCGCTACAAATAAGAAGTGTAATGGAGAAGAGCAACCTTCAACCTGCTTTTTTTTTTTTTTTTTGGTCTGTTGGCACTCAAAATTATGAGTGTCGACATTTCAATAGTGAGCCCTGTCTGTGTTTGTGAGTGTGTGTGTGGGGGGAAGGGGGAGGTGCCATTCCACTAGCAAAATGTTCAGAGTTCAGATTTCTTTTTTTATTTTCCTGAGTGTTGGTGTTTGCCATCATTTTAGTGTACTGCTTATTTACTTAATTTGTTTGATTATTTTATTTGTTCATTCTCTGTATATTTTAACGAGAGTGGCAGACTAGTACAAGAATGCTGTTCAGCCATAACATACGACACAAGTCACAATCTATACACACTGCATGCAGACAGTTGTGATGTACAATATCTTTACAGAATTCATACTGAATTAAGGTGATAAAAAAGTTGTTCTTAGTAAGAAAGCTATATAAAAGATCGTTAGTAAAAACAGGCATGAGAGCGTTTTTAGAATAGCATACAAAACTGAAGTCTGATAAATAAATGATTAGGATCAGAGCAGTTATGTCAAAGACAAAAAGTATGTAACATCAAAACAATACGTCTTTTGCAACTATTTGATTAGGATACAACAGATCATCTAAGCTCACAAAAGTCAGCTGCTGTGGGGTGAATTATCCAGAGTCCCCAAATCATCACTAGGCCATTGTGTATTCATCTAATTTCAGCTTGAACATTGAAGAATTGGATTTGTTTCCAATATGCATGGCTAAATAATTCTACCATACCACAGCCACCTAAATGAATGGTTTTAAGTGATGGATAGCACAAAGAAAGATCTCTTTAAGTAAATGATACTTTGGGCCTTTAAGAGTAAAAATGTAATGCAGTTTTTATTTAGAGGCAAGATGAGAGAGCATTCAAGGTTAATGATAATATTAATGTGGAAATATGTAATATTTTTCTGGTCACTATAGGAAGCCATTTAGTTTTGTGAATGGAGAGACATGTATTCCCTGTATTCAGGTAGTGACAGCAATCTTCACATTTTGCCTGTATAACCTGAAGTGATCTTACATTATAGCATAAATTCAGGCTAACAATAGGAAATATGAATGTATTCTAATTTAGGTATTAGTTGATTTAGCCGCAGCTTAACGTTACAAGTATTCAGGGTTTTTTTTCACTGAATGATACATCAGTAAAGAACCATCTGAGAAATCCTACAATCAGTCTGGAAATGCATGCAAGATTAAGCCAGCACATCAGAAGATATTGATTCCATCTGTAATGGCCATTGTCTGATCTAAGCAAAAAATACATTCAGAGTGCAGATTTAACACCATTCAGCTATTGCTTACTGCTTAAGCGTTATAAGTGGCTTCTTCAGGGTTACTGTAGGATACACTGGGACAAGAGAGTAGGAGAAGTAATTTCCTATTTTAGGAATGAAGGTTTAAGTATTACCCTATTTATACTGCGGCATGCATTAAGAGTAAATGAATGGCAAACACTTTGGACTGTGTGCAATAACTAATGCTTTTCTCAGTATAATAGAGCTTTAGAAATGCTGACTATGGTTATTTTTACTGAAATTGCTGGCTGGCATGTTCTTGTTTAGTGAGACCTCTTCAAAGATTATTAGGAGTTCCAGATGTCTTGACATGTGGAATTCAGCATTTCTGTTTTCAGTGTGCAGACTTCTGTAAACGTTACTGATGGTTTGTCATACTATAGAAAACAGATCTCTTCTTGTCCTTTGCTCTGTAGTGGCATCCTTCACAAAGGCTTTTATGGAAACATGCTGTGAATATTATATCAGTTATAAAATTGCAGACTATTTTGCAAAATTGGACTGCATGCTGAAGGTCATTTTCTTACAGTAAATGATCTGCAATGTACCATCTTCATCTTCTCTCACTTTTCTAAACTCCTGTTCTCAAAGCCTTTGCATTATGTTTTCCTACACTTGTTTGTAAAATGGATGTTGTGTCAGTAAGCACAAAAACAAGCGAAATGTTGTGAAACTATTGTAATCTTGGTGCCTCTGGGAATTCTCAGATAGAAGATGAATGTGCTGATTTGTAATATTATCATTAGGCAAATACACTCTGAAAAGCTATTAACAGCAACCTCTATATTCCAAATGCTCCAGTGGGTATCTAACAATGTGAACTGCAATTAACCAAACTTTCTACCTATAAAAATCTTTGTTTTTTGTGACACATCCATGCTTAAACAGACGTATAATGAAACCTTTCGTTTTTCATTCTTTTTTTTTTTTTTATCAAATATCTTTTTATTGAAATTCTTTTTTTCATTCTTTGAAATGCATCATATTTACTTTGAGGTATGTTTCCAAGTCTAGAGTGTTCGAAGAATATCCCAAAATCATCAAAGTCATGGTCGTCTTTTATTGTGAAGCTATTTAACAATCCTGGGATAACATGCCTTAACCAATAGCGTGAAACAGAAAAATCTGAACTGAGACATTCAGTGCAACAGCTGCCATAATATAGAATTTTTCTGTCCTTTCAATTGCAAAATCGTCCTTCTGAGCATCTGAAAAATGGAATATGTAATACCTTTTTTTCTGTTTCAACAGTTTAATAGCTTTGTATAACACCAAAAAGTCTTCACTTATGAATTATGATTATACTGAGATGACAGACATACAGTTAAACTTTTTAAAAATATTTCAGATAATCTTTTGAATGCCTAAACTTGCTTCTATATAAATACAGACACAGTTTTTTACTTCTGGTATTCATTTAGCTCATCTTTTTATGCCCTCAAGGATATGGCTGTACCCACTAAAAGTAACAGTCTTTTGATTCACCTCGCAGACTTTATAAGATGGGTATTACCATCTTTCTGCATATGGGTCAGAGCAGACTAATACCTGCCCTACCATCATCTTCTTTCCGCTGATGTATATTTTTGATAGTCTAGCATGCACATTATATTCAAGATTTATACCATGCATTTCTCAGTAACCATTCAGTTTAGCATTTGTATATACCCCTCTTCTTTTCCACACTTATAGACTGAGAGCTTTCTACTGCCCGCTGCCTATTTCTACTTATTATTATGACTAATCAATCTCTCACTAGTCACTATCTTGTGAATATCCAATAGACTTTATCAATGTACACCCCTTTCCCCTGTCAGTTTCATCTATTGTCCACTTCAGAACTTAATAACTTTTAATACCCTTCAAATTTCTGTCAAGAACTAGAGTTTGCATATAATATATTTCATTTTTTTCTAATCTCTCTGTTCTATTTAGACTTCAGGTCTGGAAATTGATCCTATACATCTCTATTTCTCTAGTAAGCTACAACTAATACAATCAGTATTTCATTTAAATTACTTTTATACTTTTCTTTAATTTTTTACATTCCAAAATTGTATTTTCCCATAATTCCAATGCATTAGCCTCACAGTTCCATCACAGCAGGAAGGGGGATAGGTAAAATATATTCCAACTTGTGTGCGATATAAAAAAGGTAGGTATGTCAAAATTTCTATATTTGTATTACCTGATATGTAGTACCCCATCTGCTCTCAAATGCTGCTAACATTTGAGTTTTCTCTTATTCATACAAGTTCCTAGTTAATTTCATCCCCCACATCTGACAAAAATGAAGTTTAGAAAATGGTTATGCCTGTCTACTATGCTATGGAAGTTATTTAATTTAAAGCAAAGGAAGTCTTTGTTTTGGTAGCATTTATTTAATTAATTATGTTTCAAAAGTCTTACACTCCAGCAGTAGCTGGTAAACAGGGTAGTATTCAATATTAGGCAACTTAGGCACCTATCTAGGGCCCAGTGCTGGCAGGGATACAGCATTAAGTTTTTTTTTTCCTTTGGTAAAAAAGTGATTTAGAGTAATCTTCTCCTGTCTGTCTCCAGTTTTACAGAATAACTTTGATTTTGCTACATATTTATGTCCTATCTATGAGCAATTCACTTAATCAGACTTAATCAGTGCATTGAAGTAACTGTAAAAGGAAGGAAAATGATTTTACTAAACAGGAGCACCATCATATAAGCCACATTTTTTGGATGCAATTCTTAATTTTCTTAAAGCTGCCATTGTATCTATTACTTCTTTGTGAATAAATTGGACAGCATGAAGTCTGAGTTTAATGGTAATATTATAGCTAAGAATAGGTTGTTTTTTTTGCATGCAAACAGGTGTGAAATGTACTGTTTGGGCTACAGCAGTTTGTTTAGCACTTAGTGCACGTGAGTAAGACTATGTACTGTTAAACAGTTGTTTCCTGTAATACATAATTTAATTTTGACAGCTTTCATATGTCTTCTATGTGACTCTGCTAAATTATTCACCAGGCAATACTCCTGGGCTGCTCCTGAAAAAGGAACACTTGTGTCCAGAGGGCCACGCAATCTGTTAGCACATCAGTTACACATTTGTGTGTTGAATGAATACCAAAAGTTATATTTTTTGATCAAATTTAAAAAGATCAAAAACCAATGCATAAATAAATAAATAAACTATTTTTTTTGCAGGGGTGCCTCTACACCCCTACTTCACCTGCTAATTATATATGACAGCTCTGAGATCCCGCAATAGTGGGGTAAAGTCATATTCATGGGCCTTTCTGTTCTGCATTTTTGTACAGAACGACTAAAAAAAGCAAGCCTGTAAGAGTGATCTCTCTTATGAGTGTTTGCTCTTACAGACTGCAACCATGTATAGAAAAACAAAAAACATAAAATATGTTTCACAATGATCCAATGAACCACACAACATTTCAAGAAAATAAAGAAAGGATCAAGCAAAGAAACAAAACAACTATAATATGGTAGAAACTTTTAAAATATTTTTAATAGAAGTACAATAAGTGCTTTTATCCGGAAATCACACATAGCATACTGCAGTGGTGGTGCTGCAGTAG
>NC_056735.1:915726489-915753989 GCF_019279795.1 Protopterus annectens
GGAAGGGAAAACAGCAGTAGGAAGACAATCAAGGAGAACTGGCATTGCTGCAGGAGAAATGTATCAGAATCAGCCAATTACACAGGCAGCAGCCCAGCACAGTACTATAAACTATGCAAACCCCATTAATTCTTGTTTTTCCCACAAACTCTACACTACTGGTGTACACAGACGGGAAAATTTTACCTGACAAAACTAAAAGAATGATAAGGACTGCTGTCACTCTCATACATCAATATATGCAAGAGGTTGAGGGAGGTGAAGATGTGAATGCTGATGACCATTCCACAGTGAGGAGGAGGAGAAGAGTGTACAGACCCAGGGTAACCTACCAGGGTCTACATGAGCTCGAGATAGTAGAGCACTATAGGGTGGACAGGGACATTCTCCAGCAAATTGTTAAGCTCTGCCGGCCCCGCCTCACACACAGAACCAACAGAGGGGATCCCATCCCAGTGGATATCAAGGTATGTTTAGGCTTATGAATACTAGCCACAGGTACCTTCCAAAGGGTAACTGGGGATATCATGGGGATCTCACAGGCATCAGCATCCAGGGTACTCCACCAGTTCCTGGATGTCATGTCAGCACATGTCAGTGAGCACATATATTTCCCCATCACCTGTGAGGTGTTTACCAGCAGTATGCATATCTTCCACCAAATAGCAGAATACCCTGAGGTAGTGGGTGCTATAGACTGTATGCACATACACATCAAAGCACCACCTGGCAAGAGGGGTAGGGTCTACATAAACTGCAAGGGCTTTAACTCCTTCAACTGCCAGGTCATGTGTGATGCCCAGGGTATTATCTTGAATGTGTGTACAGGCGGCCCTGGAAGCTATCATGACTCCCACATTTGGCATATTACACAGCTGTACCAGTCATTTGCCAGTGGGAACATCCCATATGGCAACCTAGTGGGGGATGCTAGCTACGCACTGGAGCCATGCCTGATAACATCCCTCAGAAATGCTCACACACCTGAACAAGAGCTCCATAATGAGTCACAATCATAAACTAGAATCATAATAGAGCATGTGTTTGGGTTGCTCAAGTCACTGTTCTGTTGCCTGAACATATCTGGTGGAGCCTTGCAGTACTCTCCAACTACATGTACACAAATGTTCATAGTATGTGCCATGCTGCACAATATGATCCTGTGGAAACAGCTACAGCAGGAACAGCACAGGGCAAGGCCACAAAGAACCCCACCATTGCCAAGGCCAGCACAGGCACAGAGGGACTTGGAGGAAGAAGCACCTGAGTCTGTCAATGTAAGCAGAAGGAGGCATGCCCAATAAGCCAAGGCCTTGGCAAATAGGGAACGCATAACACATACACTATCACGGTAGGGACCTAGGGAATGACACCTCTTTCTGACTCGCACAGACAGTAGAAGGGATGCCAAACATGACACTACCTGTGCTTTATCATGAATAGGGAGTTTACTATGTGCATCGGACATAGTCAGCCCTCCAGCACCACACTCAATACTAGCCCAGCCACAAGGCAAGTCACTCTTCCTATCAATTATTGAATGGAGTAGTATGTTCTGATAGTTGTAGCTATAGTATGGATGCGAGCATGCAAGGGAATTGGGTGGCTGAATAGGATGGCAGCAGATACTGGCCACCTATATGGGCAGCATGAAATTCATAACAAACACTGGTATCAACACAGTAGGCAGTACTAGACAAGGTGATAAATCCCACTACAGTACATGTGGTGGCCCAAATGTGTGTCCATAGGACACACATGCATGCCAGTGAGGCTCACATACCCACCACCAGCCTCAGTCAGCAAGGCAGGTGTAGATGACCATAAAGAAAGGCCAGGCTAAGGCCTCCAATTGATGGCAATGGTGAACAGCCCCCCTCCAGACCTACACAGACAGACAACAGGCCTGGCAGTTGCATGTTAGTTCTGAAGGATAAGAAGTCTGAAACTGAAATGTAGGTCAATAAAACCTAAGATTTGTACTCCACTGATATGCCTCCAGTCTGCATAATAGGTCAGAATATAAAATGATGTGAAAGCCAACAGAGTACCTGACATACCAGTACAGTCATAGCACAGTTTAAAGTTGTTAGGCGTGCGCCCTCACAATCCTATGCAGAATTGCAGTAACATGTAAGTGTGAGGAGTATTATCAGTGGAGCACAGATTACCCGAGCTGGCCCAATCTACAGGATACATTGTTGCATGTGTACAATATGCAGGGGTCTGTGTGTTAGGTTGTTGTGTGTTCAATATTGTCTGGAAGTGGTCAGCATGTAGGTATGGAGGGTTGTGTCTCGGTGACCTTTGGCCAGTACTGTGGTTGACAGGGCTATGTTCCAACAACTTCAGTGCCAAATACAATGTTTCTCAGCAATACCCATGTCAGCAGTCATCCGTACTCACTGTCCAGATGTCAATATCTGTCACCGTCCGAAAGATGGACATGCCATGAATGTGGGCTCATACATACACACAGTGCACAGGTGGATGTACCCGAGATAGAGTGCATAAAATTTAACTGTCAGCTGCACGCAACATTGGAATTGTACAGACAGGTTAACAGCACATTAGTTGTCCATGTAGTATGGAATACTGATGTAGTCTGGACAATAACTGTCAGACCACAAAAGGCATAGTTATGAAGTAATGAGAGACTGCCTATGTCCCCGCACAAGATAGCATACAGGGAATGTCCCAGGTATGTCTGTGAGTCATCTGCAAGTAGCTTTCATATCATACATGCACTCAGCTCATCCCACTATCAGCCACAGGTTTATCACAGGTCATATCCTTGCTGTTGGGAATGAGTACAGTATGACCCCGCTTCTGTATGGGAATACCCACAGAATGCAACATGCTGAAGAGCTGTCCTATGCAGGTGTGTCTTTAGCTGTAAGCAGCAACCTGCCTGCATCCAGACCAATAGATCAATATGGACAGGACCTATTGCCATTAACACCTCACACAGGTACCCTGTCAACCCAGAGAAATCCACTGGCTTGCAGCCTGGGAATGTAGGAGTGACAGAATGCAGTGATCTGCTACAGATGTCCTGCATCACTACCAAATGGCCTACATTCCTCTGTCAAAGGCTTGTGCCTCAACTATAGTGCCAATGTATGGTATCTCATGAGATCACAACTAACAACCTAACACAGTCAACAGAACACAAATGCAAGGCCATGTTGACAAATTTCAGTAACACAACCCCCCCGCCCATGTTCCACTACATGAACTGTCACCAGTCCATAAATGCTGCTGGGATGAAGGGTCAACTATAGGGAAAATTTTCAGATATTGCTCGCATAATGATAGGAAGAAATTTGAAAAACAGAGTGGTGGGGTGCAGAAGCGTGGATGTCATGGAATGTGTGAAGTCTGAACTCTGATGTGTGCCCATTCTACCCCTGCCTGCAAACCCAGTGATGGGTGGCTACAAGCCTGCTCATAAACAACAATGTGAAGGGGAACAGACCAGATATATGCGCCCTGCCTCTGGATAACCTGGGTGAATCTGCACAGCTGGGAGGTATGGCCACAGCAGGATATGGCCAGTCTGTTAAGTCAGTATATGTACAAGAAGGGGATCCTGAGACACCATAGTACCAAGATGCTGGACCATTTGCACAGACCCATCATCAAGTGTCTGTAGCTACCCCTCCAGTATGGCACGAGTGTGCAAGAATGGGTAGGCTGTGGACCACAATACTAGACTCAGCTTCATTCATCTTGTATTTTCCCAGTAAATAACTGTGAGCAAATAATTATATCTGTCAGTAGTTGATGACATAATATATCACAATGTAAAACAGTACATATGTCTGAATATCTCTGCTAACATCAGCCATTTAACACAAGCAGCACAGATAGCAATAGTTACAGTATTGCCCATTGTGACTCCATATTGTCAACCTATTTACAGATATCCTGCAGGAACAGGTAGCTAGTTGTATGTGTAGAATGCCAAACCCTGGACAGGAGTACAACCCTACCTGGAATGGATTCACACACTCAATACAGAAGGTCATACTGGGCATGCTCCTACACTTAGAGATATGAAAGCCATATCTGCCAACACATTGGACTATACATATCTGTCATTCACAGATATCTGTGCACACACACCAAATTGTACACCATTCATGCTTCACACATACATTGGATAGGAATACTTACATATATCCAAGGCCAACACACTATAATATATCAAACATACACACACAAAGATTTGGGGAAGAGAGAGACAGACAGTGACAGACAGAATTCCATTATGAGGCTTGTCCCATCCACGACACATCCAATTGGTTGATATCACATGATGTGCTAATGTCCTTCACTGTACACATTACTTTTGGTAAGCCTCAGCCCTATAGTGTCTGAGGTGCTTGTGATAACTGTAACATGATAGTACAAATCAGTATTCATGTAGCATTTCTATACTCAGTCCTGTCAAATGTAAAATTGTGTGTGACTGAGTGTGTTTGTGTGTGTGTGTGTGTGTGTGTGTGTGTGTGTGTGTGTGTGTGTGTGTGTGTGTGTGTGTGTGTGTGTGTGTGTGTGTTTCCTGAGGAATGATTTATGGCCCATTCACACACACTGCACTTCCCATTGCTCATGTTAGCACTTGTGCCGATGTCGGTCACCTTGAAATAAACCATCGGCCAAATCTCAGCCCTATAATCTCTGTGGCATGTATGATAACTGAATAATACTTTACTGTAGCAAACTGGTTAGGTAAGAGTTCTACTCCTGGTCCTGGCAACAGTGTGTGTGTGTGTGTGTGTGTGTGTGTGTGTGTGTGTGTGTGTGTGTGTGTGTATATGTGTGCGTGTGTGTGTGTATGTGTGTGTGTGTGTGTGTGTGTGTGTGTGTGTGTGTGTGTGTGTGTGTGTGTGTGTGTGTGTGTGTGTGTGTGTGTGTGTGGAGATAAATGATTTTGAGGCTATTCACACCACTACACCTGTCATTGGGCTATTTTAGCACACCTGCTGATGTCAGTCACCTTGCAGAAATCCTTTGGCCAAGTCTCAGTCCTATAAGCTTCATGGCACTAGCGATAACTGTGTAATACTGTAGTGTAGCAAACTAATTAGATAGGAGTTCTAATCTTGGTCCTAGTAACTGTGAGAGTGTGCGTGCCTTTGTTGACACCTGATTTTCTGATCATTCACACTTTTTACACTTCCCTCTCCCCTCCTTTAGCACTGCAGCTGATGTCACTCACCTTCAAAGATATCTTTGGACAGCTCCTCAACATGTAAACTATGTGGCGCTTGCAATAACTGTGTAATACCATAGGGTAGCAAACATGCTAGGTAGGAGTTCTAATCCTGTTCTTAACAACTGTGGTAATGTGTGTGAGAGTGTGTGTGTGTCTTTGTTGACACCTGATTTTTTGGTAATTCACACATCGTACACTTCTCTCTCCCCTTCTTTAGCACTGCAGCTGATGTCACTCACCTTCAAAGATACCTTTGGATAGCACTCCAGCAAATAATCTCCGTGGTGCCTGCAATAACTGTGTAACATGTAGTACCAATACAAAGCTAGGTAGGGGTTTAAAACACAATACTGGCAAGTGTGTGTGTGTCAGCAGTATCCTGTGTGGGTATTGGTATGATTGTGTAATAACAGGATCCATTTCAGGCTGGGTTTTGCTACATTTTCATATTGAGGACCTATATGTCCCAATCTCACATTAAAAGGCCAACAGTTGCCAAACACCATAGAGGTTGTTGTAGACAATCCACAGCCATAAATGTATATATAAGCAACCATTATAATACCCAAAGATATCTCTCCACCCACAGATTATACACAAACACACTTGGCTCTTTCTCTCATCCTTTCTTTCTTTCCCTTTGTCTCTCTCTCTCTCTCTCTGTCTTTCTCTCTCTCTCTCTCTCTCTCTCTCTCTCCCTCTCTGGTAGAGAAAATGTATCTGCTTTGCATAGGCAGGACCTTGACATTGGTAGGTAATGCTCATGATCAGCTGATGGCATGTGCATGAATTGGAGTCCTCCACCTACTAATGCATGGGGAACAGCTGTGGAATCATTCCTATAGCCAATTGCATGGAAACACACTCTTATAAGTAAGCACTGCAAGTGGGTGTTGGATCTTCTCCTTCACTATGAGCAGGACTTCATGTGGGTGTCTGACAAATAGCATCACAGAGGGTAGTTGGAAATACGTCTTACAACAAACACTGTGAGACAGGCCAACAAACTGGAAGGGGATGTTCCAGATAAGGGGACAGAATGTAAATATTGCTGTTCTATATTTGAAGTAATGCTGGTTTAACAGGGTTTGTGTGGATATAGCTGTTCTGCATGTTTTAAAGTCTGGCATGACAGTGTTATGTTATGTGGTTGAGAAAACTCTCCCCTGTAGGGCTATCTGCAGACTGGCCAGATTTTGGAGTCTTAGATTTGGTGTGTCGCTCACACATTTTCTGTCTTTATAAATGCAGTAGCATACTCTGATGATTGTAGTCAGTAAATGGTAACATCCATGTGTGTTACTGACTTCATATCCTTCAGAAGAGATATGTCACAACAAACCCTGTTACACCAGCAATGTTCTCAGTTTATAAATGCAATATGTCAATATTGGCCCTGTGTTTCTGACTCTGTCCCCCAAGTCTATCACCCTTTGTTCATATGTCATGCAGTAAGAGGTGGATGTGTACAGTATACCAATATTTACTGACCTAATTTCTGATATCAAGCCAGTGATATATCAGACTGCCAGACATGTAATTTACAGGAGGCATAATATTGAGGGCAAAACTTGGACATTCTGTTGTAGTCTGTACAGTAGTGAGGTCTGTGTACTTATGGTGATTGTTGACAGAGTGTCTGTGTTATGCAGCCATGTATTGTGATTATGTTAATTTGGCCTGTCTACAGACTGGAGTATCTGTCAGTGTTCTTGGTCCTGTTCTATCTGATGTTGCATGCTGCTCCAGTTTCTGATACCCTATTAACCTATATGTTTGTAGGGCCAGACTGAGACATGTCCCATAACACAGTCAGGCATCAGACTACACTGTGAATTGGGCCAGTATATGTAGGGTTAGTGTGTGAGTGGAAAACATGATGATGACTGTTGTTCACACAGTCCATATACTGTACTATTACTTAGGCTTACCATTATGTGACTGTGACTCTGTTGAGGTTGGTTGTGGGTATGCACTTTCACACTGGTGTCTGTTACTTTGTGTTGTTAAACACCTGTAGTGCTTGCTATATTTACAATTACATGTGTATTCCCCCACAGGTAAATTGGGTTAGTGTTGTGGCAGTCTGCCTGTAGTGTAGACAGTGCTTGGTGATATGCCTAGCAGCTCAGTGTATTCACCTTAGTGTGATGTCATGTCTAGATATTTGTCAGATGTACTGTTGCCTGGCCACCATACATGTTGTGTATTTCTGACAAAGCAGTGGGCTGCTGTGAAGATGTATGTCATTAATTAGTGGGAAGTATCTCCAGTTAATGTGTGTTATGACAGACAGGAGGGTGTGGATGCATCAACTGTGTGAGCCTATCTAGTCCAGTATGTGTGATATATCCCCATTTTAATGGCTTTAAACATCCCCTTTGTTAGGCTTGTTCCACATTTCTTGCACTCAGGAGTTCTGTGTATACCTCCTGACTGACCCATTTGTTTCAGACTGTCCATGTTTATTGCTCATATTTCTTTTGTATTCCACAGGATCATAACTGTAATTTGTGTGGTACTTCCCTATGATGATTTTATAATGTCTGTCAGGAGCTGATGGCATACATGTCAGTGTCAGAAGATCCTTCCTTCACAACATGTATGTTGACACAACTGGAATACATACATTACGTTCTCTTGTATTAAGAGGTTGAGAGTTATGGTGCTGAGGTATGACTCCACTACATGTCATGGGCATATGTTATACATATATATATATATATATATATATATATATATATATATATATATATATATATATATATATATATATATATATATATATATATATATATATATATATATATATATATATATATATATATGGATCTACCTGAGTACGTCAAAACTGCAGAAGAGCGAAAACGACTTCACCGACGCCAGAAGATCGACAAGGCAGAAGACCGATGGAGGAAGACACCAATGCTGAGAACACTGAGATGGGGAAAGGATGTGTAAGTATGCGGTAGTGACGGACGTTAGGGTGCGAGTAAGGTAAGTGTGCGATGTTGGCGGTGTGTAGGGATAGGGGTGGGATAAGTGAGTTAGGGTTAGGGCGCGGGTTAGGTAAGGGTGCAGTAGTGATAGTTTCTGGGTTAGGGGCGGGTTGATTTAGGGTTAGGGCGCGGGTTAGGTGAGTGTGCGATAGTGACGGACCTTAGGGTAAGGGTTTGGGTTAGGGTTGTAGATAGTTGTGTATGTATGGGTTAGTGTTGGTTTGTAAGGAATTTGGTGTGCTTGTGTTGTGTGTGTGGGTTTTGGATAGGGGATTTGCTTTGTTTGTTGTTATGATGTGTCGAGTGTATGGGGTGTCGTGTTTGTGAACTGTCGATGATGTGGTGTCGGTGAAGTCGTTTTCGCTCTTTTGGTGTTTCGATGTAGTCAGGTAGATCCATATATATATATATATATATATATATATATATATATATATATATATATATATATATATATATGGTTTCACTTCATATTACTGAAATTTGTGTTTATGAAGTGAAACTATATATATATATAAGATATATATATATATATATATATATATATATATATATATATATATATATACACACACACACACACACACACACACACACACACACACACACACACATATATATATGTGTGTGTGTGTGTGTGTGTGTGTGTGTGTGTGTGTGTGTGTGTGTGTGTGTGTGTGTGTGTGTGTGTGTCTGTGTGTGTCTGTGTGTGTGTGTGTGTGTGTGTGTGTGTGTGTGTGTGTGCATGAATATATATATATATATATATATATATATATATATATATATATATATATGTTTATTTTATTTATTTATTTTTTTTGTTTTACTTTTGTTGGCTGGGATAGTCTAACTGGATATATGTCCATCTTCAGTAGATTCCCGGGGAGATAAACTCCGAAAGATTATTATACTACAAGCATTCTGGTAACAATTTGTTATACAGATAAATACTAGAAATTTCAAGAGTTCACAGAATTCCACAGTTTGTACAAAATTTTGTTGAAAGCATTAGATAAGATATTATTGGCTGTATATACCAGTAACTAGTAACTAGTTGTTATACAGAATATATTCTTCAAATTTCAACAGTTCAAACAGTGTAACAGTTTGTTCAAAACTTGTTGCAAGCCTTAGGTAAGCTATTTTTGACTTCACCACAATCTGGAAAAAACAGAAGCACTTGGAGCCTCAAGTCACGAGGGGAGGCAGTCGGTCAACTCACACAGGTCGTGATGTTACTTAACAGTAATATTTCCCAGCTGCTTCATAGCAGGAATTACAGTTCATTGCCAGGTAACCAGCAGGGGCTGGTTAACCTACAAAAAGGCGACAATTTGGAACTCACAGAGAAACAAGCTGATATTTCTACAGCAGAAGGAAAAGAAGTGATAAATGTGAGTTTGGTAGATACCCCTAATATATTTCATAGTCAGAGGGCTATACAGCAAAATGAGACTGGCATACCAATACAGAGAGATGTGAGACCTAACGAAAGGCGAAAAAACACTGCAGAATCTAATACAGGTAAAGAAAACATTTTACAACAGAATGACTTTGTATGGCAGGACTGGCTTAAAGAACTTGATTCTTTTAATGACAAAAGTTTACATAGAAATGAATATGAAAAGGTAAATACATATAATGACAATATAGCTTGTTTACAGGATTTGATGTTAAAATACAAAACAATGCATATAGATAATGAATATTTAAGGAAATGTCTATTGTTAGGAATTGTGCCTAAAGGGTTACAGGTATATAAATACCCAAATAGTACAAAAGAAAGCAGTATAAAGGATTTCATGAAAGTATTTGATGAATGTGGGTTTGGCATTATGAGAATTATTATTAGGGATAACGAAACTGAAATGAGCCAGATTTATAAAAAAATAGAAGTGAATGACAAAATTTTGAATGACCTGCTATTTACAGTTGAAAATGAAAAAGCTAAATATTTTAACATTAAAAAGGAAGTGGGTGAAAAATGTTATAATAATTCTTGAAGGAAAGCTAAAAAAATAGAGAGGGATATCTTTGAATACAAAGAAAAGAAATGTTACCCTAAAATGAAGATAAGGGGAAGATATGAAGGAGAATATGGAGCACACAATTTTGGTGGATGGGAAAGGAATGATAAAGATATACAAGGAGATTCAGATATATTCAATCAACCCTTTATCAATAATAATAATAATAAAAAATATCAATGGGAAGCTAGGAAGTATAATGATACACATGCTAAAGTACATTTTAATAAGAATAATTCAGGTGGAAATGAGCAAGATACAAGGGAAAGTGAAAATCAAATGTATGACTTGAATGACCCTTTGGATTTTCCCCTACCAAGATGGTTGGAGAGAATTCGGAACAAATCAACAACAGAATACAACAGGTAATAAACGAATCCACTAATAAGGATACGACCGATGATAATAATAAGGATATAGTTAAAATAAATGAAAATGTGTATACATATCAGAATTTTAATATTTTTAACTATACTTATATTGAAATTAATGAATGGCATTTCAGATTGTTCATGAAAGGACTAAAATTTGTACCTACAATGAAAAGTGATATTAGCAAAAGTTTTATTCATTTAAAATTATTTATTAAAAAGAAAAAAATTGAAATAATATTTCAAAATAATAGTTGTGGTAACCAAACTACCCCTATTAATATAAAACCACTTAAAAAGAAAAATTTGAGGGGGTAGTAGAGAGAGAGTTGAGAAAAGAATTGGATAAAATAAATATGAGACCAAATCTGTTGTGGCAGGAAAGGCAATTGTTGAATACATTAAGAGAAGATAAACATATAAGGATTTCTAGGCCGGATAAGGGAGGGGAACAGTAATAATGGATAATATTACATGCAATACTAAAATGGAAGAATTATTAAGGAATGAAGATAGATATGAGGAAGTATCCATAAACAAAATAAATATAGAATATTTTAAAATTGATTTACCCTGAAAGAACTTATGAGAGATGGGTTAATTAATAAGCAGACATTTGAATATCTCTATGTGGAAAAACCCTTAATACCAGTAATTTTTGGCACTATGAAAGTACATAAGCATACAAACAACCCACCAATCAGACCTATAGTCTCAGCTAGTGGATCTAAAACACATCCACTAGCTAAATTTATAGATGAGAAGATTAAGCATGTAGGGATAAATAAAGAAGGATATCTCAAAGATTCAATGGACTTATTAAAAAGTGTAAATAATCAGTTATATAATAAAGATATCACATTTGTAACAGTGGATATTATAGATTTATTTTCAGTTATTCCACATCAAACAGGAATAGATTGGTTCCTAGAAACGTTATTAGACACCAATAAATTTCATTGGAAGGAACTAAGAGTAATTATGGAAATTTTAGAATTGGTACTGTTATATAACTTTGTAGTATTTGAAGGAGAATTTTTAGACAAGTAAAATGAGTAGCTATGGGGGCCTGTTGTGCCCCCAGATTTGCTAATATAGTATTAAATATATGGGAGAAGAAATTTCTGTTATCTTCACCATATATGAATTATTATAATTTTTATAAGCAATACCTAGATTATTTGTGCTTCTTTGGTTGGAACCGGATGCTAAAATAGAAGATTTTATGAAATATATTAATAACACAACAGATTTTCTTAAATTTACTCATAAAACTAACAAAGACAAGTTAGAATATTTGGATATCACAATATATAAAATAAGCAAGAAAATAAGTTTGAGTCAACATTTTTTTAGAAAGGAGACATTCTCTAACTCTTATTTATATTATACTAGTGCCCACCCGTTTAAACAAAAAAAATATTTAGTTAAGGGACAGTTTATTAGAGTATCAAGAATGACTACGATACAAAAAGAGTTTGAAGATGAATGTAATAAACTAAAAGGAATGTTTTTAGATAGGAAGTATCCTATAAAATTAATAGATGAAGTTATGGATGAGGTAAAAATAAGAAGGGCAAGCGACTTAAGTCCATTATTAGGAAAGGTGTTTCAAATAAACATGCAAAACATGAATAATATGAAAGAAAACGATAAATCAGACAACAATAAAAGGGATTTTAATAGTGCTTATATTATGAATTTTAATTATGAAACAGGGCTTATAAAACAGATAGTGAATAAAAATTGGAAAATGTTCTCAGAATTTTCAGACCTGACTACAATATTCAAACAACCTATTACATTTAGTTATAGAAGAGATAGGAATATAAAAAATATGTTAGAAAATAGGTCTGGACATAAGGAAACAAGTCATAGGAAAAGAGGCACTTTCAAATGTGGCAGATGTAAACAATGTAAATATGTGCTGAATAAAGATACTATTTAACGGCTAGAAAGCAATTTTTTTACTAGTAAAACCTATGCTAAATGCGATACAAAAGGGATAGTATACCTGGCAGAATGTCAAAAATGCACCTCCTTTTATGTGGGTAAAATTGGAAGGGCATTTAAAAGACGAATATATAAACATATATATGACATAAATAAAAAAGACACCAATAATGCCCTTTACAAACATACTATAGCTTGCAAACAAGCTGAATTTTTGTTTTATGTACTAGACGTTATCCTACAAGATATTAGAGGGGGTGATTGGGAGAATAGAATAGAAGTAAGGGAATTGTATTGGCAACTGGTACTTGAAGCTAGTAAAAAGCCAGGATTAAATGAACAAGTTTCTATGGTTCCTATTTTAAAATTAAGAGCAGCTAGATTATGAATAGGATTTTATTTTATAACGTACATAAAATTATATAATATGTAATGATATACATAATGTTTATAGAGAGGGTATTTTAATTATAGATAATATGAAAGTTATGATAAAAGTTTTTATATACTGTGAAGATACTTGATTTTATAAGTTTTATGAATTGGATGTAATTTGCACAAAATGTCACAAGATGGTGGTATTGAGTTAGATGAATTTCACAGCTTCCTTGCATTTGTATTTAAATTTATGTGAATTTTAAGACAATATTTTTCTTTACAAATGAATGAACATGATATCCCTAATGCATACTTTCTTTTTTAAACATTTCCTTAATTTCATTGTTTAAAGTACTGTTTTATATAAGATATTGTATCTAAAATGGTTTTAAAATCTAATTTTATATATAGGACTTTTATGAAGGTTTTAAAATGTTTTTTTAAATGCAATTCATCATGAAAACTAATTCTGTTAATGGAATGTATTTACTGGTTTAATAATTAATGTCACAATTCTGTATAAAATAAGAGTCTGCAAGTTATGAGTATGCTGATGAAGTTACATTGTTAACGAAAAATGCGGAGAAGAAGTTCAGTGTTTCTCAGTGTTTTTCTGTGCTTTTTATGGAATAAAGTCTATTCGTGTGACTCGAGGCTCCAAGTGCTTCTGTTTTTTCAGATTGTGGTCAAGTTTTGGTATAGAGGCACTTATTCATCCAGTGTTTGTTGGTCGAGTATTTTTGACTTTATCCAAATAGGTGGTGCAAAAAGGTGCTCAAATTGAAACAAAGTAAATAAGATGCTGCGAGTCCACAATAATATTTAATCAATTATAAAAAAAAAATGATGTTAAGTGCTTTCATCAAGTATGACTTTTTCAGAACAAAGAAACAATTAAATAGACAAGTTTAAATACACATTGCCAGTTAACCATTGGTTCTAATCCAACTAATACAAACAGTAAAAATTCACTACTCATGAATATATGAATAATAAAACTAAAGTATTAATTACAAAATTAAAAAATAAAAATTTTAAATCAAAACCACTTTGACCAAAGAATTAATGTATATATTTTTAATACAACAGTCTACTACATTATAAACACAATGTTGTTTTATAAATTAACTTAGAAAATTCCTGCAATGCATGAAAATATTGTTAAACTAAATCTGCCTTTTCCTTAAGAATAGGCATTATAGTTATATGTTCATTTAGTCCTGGTGGAAAATCTGTGGCTAATCTCATCTGCCACAGAAGCTCCTTTTTGTGTAGTACATTTTGCCAATCTTTACCTCTCACTTTAACAGTTACATATTCAAGAATAGTAAACTTAAAACATATAAAATTTTTACATGAAATACTATGCTTATATAGGGTGTTGTTATCTTTCTTGTTTTTGATATCATAAAGATGCTCATATATCCTATTCTTGAGCATTCTCTCTGTCTTCCCCACATAAAAAGAAGGACAGGTGTTACACCTAGCTATATATACCAACCTATTAGAACAGCAATTGCCTCTTTTAAAAAAAATGACTTTTATGTTGATTGTCAATGGCACTAGAACTGTCTTGTAGTATATAAGAGCAATAGGAACACCTGCCACAAGGTTTACTTCCACCTTTTCTGTCTTGCATATTCATAGAACTGTTACCTGTCTCCAACAATAGTTTGATATTAGGCCCTACTTTAGTAGAAAATATGGGTTTTTCACCCAATATTCGAAATATCTCACTATTAGTTTTAAAGATGTTCCAATTTTTTATCAATATTCCCTTCATCTGGGAGTACACGGGACTGTATTGTATTACACAAGCCTGTTGGAAATTAGGTTGAGGCTGAACTCCTGAGTCATTTAACATATTATTAGTATTCTCCCTACCAGTACCTAAAAGAGGAATGTATATTTCACCATTTATTGAGGACATCTGTAAGTATTGGGTCTATAAAGTGTCAAGGATAACCTCTCTCCAAAAACATATTACTTAAATATTCAAACTCTGTTATGACATCACTTCTCAGAGTTGTCATCCTCACTATTCTTATAGCTTGACCCTTGATAATACTTTTTTTCTGATGAAAAGGATGATGACTGTTATAATGCAAATAACTGTTGCAGAAAGTGTTTTTACGGTAGATTTTGGAGATATATCCATCCTGACCTTTAATTATTTTAGTGTCCAAAAAGTTAATCTCGTGTTTATCAAACTGAAAAGTAAATTTCAAAAATTCAGTACTTTTATTTAAATACTGATTAAACTCAGGTATTAACTCTGAACCTCCATTCCACAAAATAAAAATATCATCCAAAAATCTACTGCAATATATAACATTAGATAAAAATAATTCACTTTGGAAGACATGTTTAATTTCCCAACCCAGGAGAACCAGATTAGCATACAAAGGGGTGCAAGCAGCACCCATGGCCTAAGCTTGAATAATATATCAGTTGGGCCTATTGTTTATGGAACTTTGTATATATCCCTTCATTGCCACTCTAATAATTATTATTTTCTAATATAAGATTCATAAGTTCACATGTTAATAAGACTTCATCTATAGTTAAAGATGACTGGGTGAAGAGTATCTCTTCAAAAAGGCAAAGACTTTCTGTTTTTGGAATGCATGAAAATAGATCCTGGACATCAATAGTTAGAAAAAAACAATCAGGAGCCCATAAATCCTTTTTTATTTGTCCCAAAAAGAACCAGGAATCCTTCAATAAATGGGAACATTTATGCATAATGTATTTTAATTTTTTATCAATATACACTGCTAAATTATGTGTTTTAGAACCAGCAGCCGCTACAATGGGTCTAAAAGGTGGTGTCTCCAGGTTCTTATGTATCTTTGGTATTCCAAAAAGAACTGGAATCTTAGGGTATTTGTTCAAGAGAAAATCATAGTCATTTTTTGATATTCTTTGGTCCATTAAGTATTCATACAAATAACTATCCAGTCTATGGTATGAAATATTTATTTCATTTTTGGAACATAAAGAATAACTATCCTCATTAAATAAGATGTTTTGCATCACATTTGTATAATCCTCTGAACTATATAAAATAACCCCACCACCTTTGTCCGGTGTCATGATTCGTATTCCCTTATCTTCTTTTAAGGTCTTTAAAAGATTCCTTTCCTCAGAGTTTAAATTGAAAAATAATTTCTTCTTGTCACCCCATATTCTATATGCCTTCTTTAACCAACTTTTCATAAGCAGTGACAAGTGGATGTAATGGAGGGTTAAATATACTACTTTTCTTAGCAATTTCTTGCAACTCAGTTCTTTTAGTTCTGTCTGAAAACATAATATTCAAATTTAATTTTCTCAGATATAGCTGTAAATCAATCATGATTGTAGCTATGTCAGGTATTTTAGTTGGAACAAATTTAAACCCTTTTGAGAATAAAGAAAAAAATTCCTTTGTAATAACAATGTCTGAATAATTGTATATGTTAAAACCATTTAAACTATATTGAATGTTATGTTTGCACTGTATTGAATCTGTGAAATCTACCACCTGGGTTGATGATTGTACTGCTGTGTTACCTTGCTGTAGGTTTGATAGTTTCCTTGTTTCCGTTTTGCTATTCTCTCTGAGCGTCTCGGGAGTGGAAAATCCTGAAAATCACCCGAGTAATCTAAATAATCTTCCCTGCAATTCTCATTTTCTAAGTCAAAATTAAATTTAGAGTTAACCTTATCTACCTTTTCAATTGGTATGCGGGAAATATAACCATGTTCCCTTTCATAAAAAAACTAATTTGTCTGTAAGATACACCTTATGTTGTTTATATTGCCTGTTATCTCTATCTAATTTCTTTACTTTTTTGTTAAAAATTTTATCACATCTTTGTTCCACTCTTTTTATAATCTTATAATACAAATTCTCATACTGTCCAAATAACAAATCAGTAATAATATTTTCATTTAAAACATTCACTTCATCACAGAGCATTTTTTTCCATTGTTTCATAAAAAGAAACAGTTTTACTTAGTAATTCTAGCCCCCATTTGTTAAACATGTCAGTGAATGCTCTAATAGTATCTGTGTCATAATAAATTCCATAACGGAATTTAAACACTCTAAGTCCCTGTGGGACCTGTTGTTTCTTAATACACTCATTTAGATAGCATATTTCCATCTGACACATTTTATACTTGAATAACTTCTTCTCAAAAGTATATATCTCTTCTCTCAATGAACCGTACTTACAATGTCCATTTTCCTTGTTAAACAAGGCTCCATTATTATGTTTAGGACTTGAAGTAGAAAAAGTGAAATGTTTTTTAACCAAATTATCAAATTGTCCAATATTGTCCTTTGAAGGTAGAGTTACTTTACAAACACAAGGTGAGCACATTTTTGTATTAAAATTCGTATGTTCTTTTCCCCCAAACCATCTATCTTTAATACATGGTATACTACTATTTCCAGGTATACCATTCAAATTAGAGTCAACAGTACCTGTAAGTGTAATATCATGACAACGTACTTGCTTCAAATTGGAAAGTTCAACAGAGGCAGGTTCAATATCCCCTTCAAAATGAACCACACAATTACTTTTAAAACTGTTTTTAGAGCCATTTTTAGAATGCAAAGGGCCTTGCACATCCTCTATGTCGCCAGAACACTTAGCATTACCTGGAGAATGCCTTCTTACATCTCCATTATGAATTTGCGCTGCCGCGATGACATCACACGTTTTCTTAAAGCGGCAATGTGATGAAAGACCATCAGCAATCATAGTATGATCGTCAAGAGTAGCATCACCCCTTTTAAGGCCATCTGGAATCAAAATGCAGTCTGAATCTCTTTGTCTGGGCTGCGTGAATAATTCAATTAGCCTAGTCAGTTCTCCCTTTAATTCAGCTACATCTTTCTTCAAAGATATAATATCCGATTGTCCAGAATCCATAATAGGAGAAAGGCTAAACGATTCTGGGGACCCCATAGCAACAAGCACCACAATAAAAACTATGTCCAAATAGGTGGTGCAAAAAGGTGCTCCAACTGAAACAAAGTAAATAAGAAAAGCACCAATGTTGCGAGTCCACAATAATATTTTTGACTTTATATACAGAAGACTTGAACTAGGTATGTTAAATTATCTCTATAAGGATAAGATATAACTTTGCCAAGGATAGGCTTGATAAATGTGCAGACAGAGCAGGCATAAGGTCTGTAGTGAGGGTAACAGGGATACAAGCTGAGATTATCTGGATTTGTACAGGGACATAACCAATGTGTTTTAAGGTAGTGCTTAAGATTGTGCTTAAAAAGTATAAAAGAAGACAGCGATGTTAGTTCATGAAGGAGATGGTTCCAATATTTTCCAACTGCATTAGAGAACAGAGCATCTCCTGACATGTTGTTAGATTTACATGTTGATACAAGTAGTTTATTAGATGAGCATAAAGTCTTAAGGTTTTTATATTGGGTAATGATGTTAGAAAGTATTGGAGTATTGGTAGGCTAGAAGAGGGTCTTGTGGGCAATGGTGAGTTGGTTAATGTGAATTTGATTCTGAAGCTCTAACCAACCTAACTGTTTTAGGTTATAGCAGTGATGGGTCCTAAAGGGGGAAGCAGTAACAAATCTTGCAATGCTGTTGTATGAGTTGGCTAGTTTGTTAAGGTTATTTTTTGAAAAGTTAGTTAATATTGAAGAAGCATAGAGAAGTGTGGAAATAAGGTGAGAATGGGCAATAGTGGCTCTAGCTAGTAGGGTGAGGAAGGGTTTAATCCTATAAAGGGAGCCTAGTTTCCTGTTGATGGTTTTTATGGTATTGTTGATGTGGGTTTCAAAGTTCAGGTTGTTATCAATGGTTACCCCTAGAAGTTTAGTTGTTGGATCAGGAGATATGAGAATACCATTATTGGATAAGACTGAAAAATTCATTGGGAGTGACTTACAGGTAGGAGTGAAGAGGAGGAGTTTTGTTTTTTTTGGGGATCAAGAGCAGGCAGCATTGTAGAAACCAGTTTTATGTTGTAGTAAACATTTTCTGAGTTAGAGTTTGCAGTTGGTATTGAAAATTAGCTGAGCAGATTATTGTCGAATCATCTACGTATCGTACACAGTTAGCTGGAGGAATAGCTAGGTTAAGGTCATTGAAAAATAATGAGAAAAGAAGGGGGCCCAATATGGAGCCCTGAGGAACACCTAGGGTGACAGGGAGATGAGATGATAGGTTGTTGTCCCATAGCACTGCCTGTTGTCTATTGTCCAAGTACGACTGGAACCATTTTATAGTCATTGTATCCAGAGAAAAGGATGTTAGTATATTAATAATTAGATCATGGTTGACCATGTCAAATGCTTTTGAAAGGTCAATAAAGAGTGCTGAAGAGAGAATATTGTTATTATGGTTATTATTGATGTAGTCAGTGAAGGATAGGAGTGCAGTTGTTGTACTGTGGTAAGGCCTGAAGCCATATTGACATTTGGCCAGTAAATTGTTTTGAAGTAGGTGATCTAGTAACTGTCTATGGATGCACTTTTCCATTATTTTAGCTAAGGGGGAGAGTAATGCTATTGGATGATAGTTAGAATATTCTATGGAGTTTCCACCCTCGTGTAAGGGGATAATGTGGGAGACTTTCCAGATGGTGGGAATAGTGATTTCTTGTATGATTCTATTTATCAACAGTGATACAGGATATGCTATGGCTTTGGCTGCTTTTTGCAGATATTCAGCAGGTAGCTGGTCAGCTGATGGGGCAGTAGGTTTTAGCTTGTATAAAAGGTTGCAGATGAGAGAAGTTGGGACAGGTAACATGTTTAAAGTTGGAAGAGAGTTAGTAGTTAAGATTAGAAGGGCAGAGCTATTAGCTGTTAGTTGTTTAGCAAGTGTTTGGATGGTGTCTGTGAAGAAGGTATTGAAAGCATTAGCAGTTTGCTTTGGATTGTTGGGATTTGCTCTTATAGGGGGTGGTGTTGTGGATTGGCCTGGTCTAAGTAGTCTGTTTATGCTAGCCCAGAACTTTTGTGAATTCTTTTGGTTGTTCTGTTGGAGGTTGCAGTAAAAGTTTTTTTTATCTTCAAGTATAGCTTTTTTTGTCTCGTTTCTTTTTTGCCTGAATTGTTGTTGGTCTATGCGGTTTTTAGTTGTTCTCCATTGTGCCCAGACTTTATTTCTGTGTTGAATTTTTTGCCTGGTTTCCTTTGTAAGCCATGGAGCGGGTTTAGATTTAATTTTGATGGAACACTTTGGTGCATGGTGGTCAAGGATTGTTAAGAATTTTGAGTTAAAGTAGTTAATTGCTTTGTCAAGTGGGGGTATTTTATGGGTGACCAATCACATGCTTTTAGTTCAGCTTGGAAGTTATCAGGGTTAAATTTCTGTTGCTTCTTATTGTTCTATGTATGGTTGGGTTGTGTATGCTAGACCTTTGCCTGATTATGTAAGTGAGAGAATGGTCACTTACATCGTCAGGGAGGGTCCCTGCATTGTAGAGTTCTTGGTGATTATTTATAAGAATCCAGTCTAGGATAGAGTCTTTCTTGTTAGGTTTGTTAATTCTGGTTGTGGAGCTGATTATCTGTGAGAAGCCATGAAGGTTAATATGGGAAGTTGGTGTTTCAGTAGAGTAGTCCTTCCAGTTTATATTATAGTCTCCAAGAATTATTGTTTCTTGGGGAATATTTGAGGAGAGCTCAGCAAGGATACCTTCCAGAGTGCTGGTGTTGTTACCAGGTGGCAAGTAGATACATATTATATTTATCAATTTGCTGGGATTAAGCAGAAGTTTAGTGCTAATGATTTCTACATTGTTTTGTGAAGGGGAACTGAAATCTAGTATTGATATTTGTAGCCCTTCTTTATACAAAATAGCAACTCCCCCTCCTTTTTTGCTTTGCGGTCTTTTCTTAAGATGTTGTAGCCAGGTGGAATAATTTCAACATCTTGTGTAGTGGGTTTTAGCCATGTTTTTGTTAAACAAATTATATCAAAGGAATGAACATCCAGGAGAGCATGGAGGTGGACAGTTTTATTATTTATGCTACAAATATTGAAATGGGCCATATAGAGTGAGTTGGGAGATTTAGATGGGATATCAGAGGAAGAGGGAACATGAGCTTGTGGTTGTATGTTTACTTTATGACCTGGTCCTGGGTTAGGATGGATGTCTCCATCTAGTAAGGAAAGTTATAATAGTCTGTTTAAGGGATTGTTGAGGTTATAGTAATGGTGGAGAGGTATATTTGATATGGCTTAGTCTGTGATATTTTGCAGGTAAATAGGTAGGTAGAGATGTTATATTTATGTGTTCTGGGGAGTTAGTTAGAGATGTAATACCTGTTTGCTTTATCGGGAAATTTAGATGTAAATATTTTGACTGTTCATAAGATGTTAGCAGGTAGGCTGCTGTTAGATAAGGCAAGAGTGTAACAAAGAATAGGAAGATTCACTGGATTTGGGAAGTTAGTGTTAGCATTGTGACTACTAAGCTTTACTGGTGTTCTATGGGAGAATAATTTTACTAGGGATGGTTAGAGAGAGGTGTGTGTAGTATGTTAATAAGGTGAATGTTGTGATTGGTTTGGAAAGGTAGTGGATGTGGTTAGGTTGTATAAGTTTAGGAGTACTGAGGGTGGGTGGGAATTGGGGTAGGGTAGGGGAGCGGAGTGAGCCCACAGGGCAAATGGAGCGGGTTGGAGCAGGTAAAGGAAGAAATTCCAGAGACAATCAGTGAGCAGTAGACTCCTGAGGAGCCCTTGGTAGTTCCAGGTGAGTGGAGTGTGATAGCTCAGCTGTTTGATTGCTAACTGATAGTAGAGAGGGATAGGAGGACAAGTAGATAAGTAGAGAGGGACAAGTTTAGGAGCAGTCAAGTACAATAAGGTAAATGAAAGGTAGTCTGGAATCCAATACAGGGAAGTAGGAATAATAGAAGACCACTCAGGCCTAGATTAGGGTGCCACCTAGTGGACAATAGGTATAGTACAGCAAAACCCAAGGACACAGACATAGCTAGAATAAAGAGCTCAAGTAATAGTTCCTAAGGAGAGAAGAGTAGTTACCTATTGGGTAGAGAGGTATATGGCTGCCGTGTACCTGCCTCGATGGTGTGATTACATACACCACTATGTTATTGAGAGCAGTAGAGTTTAACAATAGTTCTAGGGAAAAAATGTACTTCCTTTTTTCCTTTGGTGACTGGGAATTTGAAATAGGATAGTAGGTTTCTTTTATATGTAAACATGAGTGTTGTATGCAGCTTCTCAGATGTATCTCACATTATTAATCTGAAATGTAAATATTTACATATAAAAACATGACTGATTCAATACTATTTTCACTTACAAGTACTAAACAATTGTAGTAGCCAAATCAGTTGTTCACTACTGTTCAGTATGTGTACTGAATGATATATTTGAAAAACCAATAGGCATCCTTACAGCTCAGATGGCTTAGTGGTTACGTGCTGTAACTATAGTGAATAGGGTTCTGAGTTCAAGACCTGCATGGACTGTTTATTTTGTTGCTGGGCAGAACAAGGGCTGATGGAGACAGGGTGATTAAGGTGCTTTAAAGTGGCTTTAAGTGGGTTTGCACAGTTTTTCGCAAAGCTAAGTGGTGCTAATGTACGGTTACATGAATAAGCACTTACACCATGTAGGCTTCGCTTACCAGTGTGCAAATCTGCTTAGCATTTATATTTATGAAATGCTTACACCTGCTAAACATAGCTTAGCCCTGGTAACCAAGGAGCACATTCCAGTCTGATAAAATAGCAGGGTAATGGCATCTTTATGAAATGTATTTCATTCCCTGTACATAACATGCTTCTATGTGCTGTCATTACAGTTGCAAGGGGTGTGGGTATACTGTATGGTACACTTGGGTATACATATACAGTACCACAATCTTTTCTCTTTGGATTTGTTTCATACATGGGTAGTATCCCAGGTTATATGCAGTCACACTTGCATGTGGCACCAGCTACAGTGCATTCGTTAACAGAAATAGTTTAATACATATTGCGTCATTATGTTAGTACTTTTAACAGTGCATTTTCATGTAAGAGTACATTGCAGATTGTAGTACTGGAACCATACACCCCTGCATGCAAAGCTGGACTCTGAGTACTGAGTATCTTGTTCTTGGTGTTTGAGCTGTATGTTTATATGTATCTCCTACTGGATATTGATCTAATATGTTGATATTAACTGTAGTCTACTATGTTTTTGGACATGTCATTGAGGACTGCTGTCATGTAGTAATGGCATACCTTTCAGTTTCAGATGTGTATCTTGCAAAACATTCATCCTAATGCATAACCTGTTGGCTATCTACTTACTGTTTGTCCTCTGTACAGATGTCAAGTATTGCTATGTTCATACTATTATGTAGGTGCCCACATTGTATTGTGCTGTGAGCCTGGACACTGCTGCTAGTTCCCACATAGGGGGCATTGCCCCATTTCCTTGTCTGTGTGAGGGACATTACAGAGATGGTGGCCTATAGATTCACATACAGTGGGTGGAAATATATCACAGGACAGGACATGTGGAGACAGCCAACCAGCATGGGGGACATATTCCCAGATTTGTGAACAGATTCTATGTCATCAGTGCTGTTATACCCATGGTGGATTGATAGATTGACAGGGTTTGTGTGGACATGCATTTAGTGTGTGACATCACGACTCACAGTGATATGTCTCTGACATACCTCTCCACTGGCATGCTGTGCACAGACTGGTCACATGTCTGCCTGTTATGTTTTGTGTGTTCACCAGACAGTTTTCCTTGGTAAATCAGTTGGACTCTGGGGAATGCAGTCAGTAAATACTCACATCTATGGGTATTACCAATGTCATATTCCTCATAAAGGATGTTACAACAAACCCAGTGACATCTGCAGCTGTCTCAATGTATGACAACAGTATATCCAATCTACCCCTGTGTTTGTGCATCTGTCCCCACCTAGTTAGTGAGTGGGGAATGTTATCAAAGGCTTTGGCCAGATCAATGTAGGCTGTATGTGTCACCATGCATTCATCCACAGCTCAGGTGACTGACACCAAGAAGTTGACCAGGTGGAATGAGCAGGTATGACCTACCCTTCACAAAGGTAAACTGTGTGGGATCCTGAGTCAGCAGATTCCCATATCCCTATTTATTAGGTGCCTGATAATGCATTCCATAGCTTTGCATAGCAGACTTGTCAGGCAGTTGGGGTGGTATTTCTCAGGGTCTGTAGTTACACCTCGTTTGTGGAGAGGGGTGACTGTAGCAGTGTACAATTCAGTAGGGACAAAGCCTGACATGAGGCTCTGCTTGAACAAGGCACACAGGTAAAGTCCCCATATAAACACATATAATCCACGAACAGGAGCACCACTTCTGGGCACAATAAATTATTTTATTAACATGTTCTTGTACCTCGGCTTCTTGCCTTATGCTGGAATTTTTTTTGCATGACAATTGTATCCCTATATATACATACCTCCTCTTCCAACTAATTAATTAATCAATTAACAATTATAATACTACTAAATCAATACTTAAAGTGAACAGTACTTTAAATAAAGTTTAAAGACTTTTAGAGTATTGCACTTTCCATTTACAACTGATAGCACCAAATATTCAAACAATAAATATAACTACATAATATCAGTGCATTTGTGATGTACATTTTATAAATACACCCTTAAATACATCTTTTTATATATATTTTTAAACAACAAATTACATTAAATCAATAACTATGTATTCATTAAATATATCCCAATTATATCTCCTTGCTATCTAACTGTGATGGAATACTCCATTATACAATATAGTGCAATGATCTTAAATTTAGAATTGAAAATTAAACTTTACTAGTATTATAATTGTTAATTGATTAGTTAATTAATTGGAAGAGGAGATATGAATATATAGGGACACAATTGTGATGTAAAAATGTTCCAGCAGAAGGCAAGAAGCCGAGGTACCAGAACGTGTTAATAAAATAATTTATTGTGTCCAGCAGTGGTGTTCCTGTTCATGGATTATATGTGTTTGTTTGGAGATATTATGTTGGCTTGATGTGCACACAGGTAAGGTGCCAGGTCACTCTGTTGAAGAACACAGACAGGGATATTCTCAGGTCCCATAGAAACTATATTCTTGGCCTTGAACAGTGCTGTTTTAACCTGTGCTGCAGTAATACTGTGTGCCTGGTGGCATACTGGTATTATGATTGGTCCTTTGGGGGGGGGGTGAGGGATAATGTTTGCACTCAAGATGCCAGCCAGTATATTGGCAGTATTTTATCGCTCAATCTGGGAGGTTCCATTGTCTAGTAGCTCAGAACATATCTTGCTATTGCCATGGAGATTCTTAATATAACTGTATGAGACCTTGTGGTTGTCTTCACTATGTGCTCCAATTCTGTTCCCACAGCTAAGTTTGTAGTATTTGATGAGGGATCTTAACCTTTAATTGAGGCTGATAATGGTTGATTTCCAGACTTGTGACTTCACGTTATTCCATATCGGTTCCTTCCTTTTGTTGTACAGTGTCTGTATGACAGGGGACCACTAGATCAGCTTCCTTTAATTGGAGATGAGGATCCTGGTTGTAGTGGGTGTGGCAGTACCCATGCATTTGTGTACATGTTCATAGGGTGTTGTTGTTTAATTCAGCTGTCATACACCTAGTCTCCATTTGCATGGCTGCTGTGAGGTTAGCCACCTCTGTTGTTATGAGGCCATATTCAGCATTGGAAAGGCTTTTCATGGTGGTTACCTGTGCAGGGGGGCATGGGAAGGCCATGAATTTCCAAAGGTGATTAATCTGTATTCAGATATAACAAGGGGGAGTTGTTATTGCTGTCAAACAACAGTCGCCCATGTTAGGAAGGATCAAGTCGATGTGATGGGCATGTGCATTGGTACATGAGTAGCTTTCCCAGTTAATTGTAGGGTAGTTAAAGTCAACCAGTATGTGAGTTTTAGGCTGGACAATATCATCCTCCAGGGTGTTTAGGGACATGGAGTGTGAGTGTTGGGACATGTTTGGGGACCTATAGCAGGCTATGACCTGAACCACTGTCCTACCCAATGTTAGCTATGCCTGTAGGATCATTAATGCCTAAGTTGGTCAACACTTTGGAAGTGTGTACCTTCTTAATGAATGTGGAAACACCACCACCTTTGGAGTTTAGACACAGTTCTACAGCCAAGACATATGGAATGGGTAATAGGCTGGTAGTGCAGGGGTGCTTCTTGCTGCCTTTAACCAGGTCCCTGTTACAGCAGATATGTCATAGTTCTCCATTTTAAGAAATACGTCCAGTGAATGCATTTTTAGATGTAGATGTCTAGTGTACAGTAGCATGACCCTCAGATTGCATGTTTTAGTGGTCACATATTTCTGTATATTTATGTATGTATATACATATATTTATATTATATATATATATATATATATATATATATATATATATATATATATATATATATATATATATATATATATATATATGTTTTCACCTTTCTATATATACCTGTCTATGCATATATGTGGATATACATGTGGATGTATATCTCTATATATATAAATAAATACTATATATATATATATATATATATATATATATATATATATAAATAAATACTATATATATATATATATATATATGGATATAGATATATGTATGTATATAGTATGTATAGATCTGTCCACATATATGTATCTCCATACATATATACATGTTGGCAAGGAGCTCCTCCATTGCTGTAAGTGGGGCCTCTCTGGCTGGCTCCTCACCAGTTGCGGAATGGTTCCTCACTACCACAGCAGCCTGTTGCCATGCACGACAAATCTGGTCATTTGCTCTGTGCCTGACCTGTTTGTATGTGCGGCCATGGTTCCCCAAACTGCTTCCTATCTATGTGAGGTCTTCCCAAAGGGCTGTCCTCTCCCGCTGATGTTGGTGACCCCTACTGAAGAGGATGTGGTAGTGTTCCACGATGGCCTCAGTTATGGCTGCTGTCTCCTGGACATAATAGGATGGAAGCCTCTGCATCACACCTGAAAGTCATAAACAGGGAAAAACACATCACAGGACATCAGACATTGTCCATAGTTCTTTACAGGTACAGCTCACTAGTAATGAGTATCTGTAGCCACAACATTACATCAAATAATACTCCAGTACCTAGCAGAATTGTATGGACATGCATACCAATATTTGTAAGTAGGCAGTTTGCACCTGATTAATGGTGAGGATAGGGGTGCATGTGGTGTGCATATCCTTCTATACTAATGTAGAGCCAGGTGGATGATGTTTGTCCTAAACATGTCCGAAGCTGGTTGTCTGTAGCATTGGTGTTTGTGTATGTGCTGTGGCTGACCTCCATTACAGGGTGCGTTGGATAGTTGCCTGTGAGACCATAGAAATATGTGAGGATGGCCTTCTGATTACCCTCAGTGGATGTGCCCTATTTGTACTCATACATAGCATTATATTAATGCACATGTGACCTACTATGCTCAATCAGACACAGATTGACATGCTGCCCAGATGTTGAATGCTCC
>NC_056735.1:915758989-915856489 GCF_019279795.1 Protopterus annectens
AGACAAGACAGCATAAAGGAGCAGTATATGACATATGTGGGGGGTAAACACCTTGGACAGGGAGGGTTGTTTGGAAATCGGAAGCCCATGAGCCCCTACATGGAAACAGTGGGACTGAGGTCCTCACCCATGGGCAGTCACCACTGCACCTTCACTGCTCCGAAGGTGGCTGTGCTGCAGGCTTTGCAGGAGGGGCAGGCTGACTCGCTAATTGTGCTACGAGGACCTCAAGCTGACATAGCAGATCTCCAAACTCCTTTCGGAGCTCGCTAAGCACTAAACTCTGGATCTGGCTTCAGGTGACAGAATCCTGTCCATGCCCACTCCTGGGGGGGACTAGCCCCAGCCCCTGAGATGGTTCCACCCAAAGGTGGTGCAGGACCAGCAGACGAGGAGGTCCCGGTGTGGGTCCCAGATGTGCTGAGGCCCAGTGTCATGACCAAATGAGGTGGGAGAGGTGGGACCGCTGGGACCGGCCTTCCTAAATGTGTTATGGTGTTACAGGATTAGAACATATGTGGGTTAGTAATAGTCAACGCATTCCAGGAATAATTATAACAGCATACATAGATATTCACATTAACCCAAAACAACAGATTTGAAACAGTTGCATAGCAAACAGAACACATGCATATATGGAACCACAGTGACATTACAACAGCATGCAGGTTACATTGATAGCAACAGGCCACCAATTATAGTATTTCGACATGGAACATTAATAGAAGCACATTTCAATGTTTGTTGAACTATAGGACATATGTCCCAACAGTAGGTTTAGTGTAAACATACGCATTGATTTGTGTGTTTAGATTATTGTTGCAAATATGGTGGAGGGGAGAGGGAGATGTCAATTACCTTGTATATCCTTGCAGTACTCACAACTTTAATGATTATTGGTCTAATCATTACTCTACAGGTATTATTACAATACTTTATGGCCTTGGTTTGGGCAATGGTATGCTTGTAAATAAGTCTATATTTCAACTGTCTTATAGCTAAATTCTACTTCTCTTACCTTGTAGACCTGTGGAGGAAATGTTTGTTAACACTACCTGACTGTTTCTACACATATTCCCAGATTACTAGTTAGCATTATGCACATACCTTTCAATCTCTTAATGCACAAACTCTGGATAAAGCTTGACTACATGGGGGTAAAATAGGGACATATTTTGAATATTGCTCTAATAAACCTTTAGACAGTTGCTAGAGAAACAGGATTTGTTTTAATATACATTTTCTGAAGGATTTGAAGTCTGACAATAAAATGTATGTCATTATTTGGTGACTACAATCCTGAGATCATCCCAGTGATTTGCCAGGAAAACAGAGGAACAGGCCAAAAATATGAGCCAATTATCTGGCCATTCAGGGAAAATCTGTACAGCTGAGAGGTATGATTATGCATACAGCTTACTAACACTCCCAGGATGCAAACCATGGCTGTGTCTGCTAAAAATACAACAATTTCTGTTTCATCAGAGTGATCTATTTAGAAACCCCTCCCTGTTCCTTCAGTGTTTTCTGTCTAAGTCTCTCTTGGTTGTACAATCTGACCTTGTAATTACAAATGTCTTATACAGACATTCCTAGACATATTTTTATGTAGCACAGTGTGGGAATAGTGGCTGACACAACAATACCAGTCTGATATCAGATGTTGGTGAATGCTACATGTCAGGCCATACAATACCAGAGTAAACACAACCAGCCCAGGATTTAAATCTTTATTGCCAAGCAGTTACAATTTTCTTAGCTGAAAAACCTGTGGGGGGAATGTTTGTTAACACTACCTGACTGGCCTCTGCACATATCCCAAGATTCCTAGTTAAAATATGCACACATCTTTCAATCTCTTAATGCAGAAACTCTGGACAAAGCTTGACAACATGGGTGGTACAAATAGAGACATATTTTGAATATTGGTCATAAACTTTTAGACAGTTGATAGAGTAACAGGATTTGTTTTAATAGACATTTTCTGAAGGATTAGATGTCTGAAACTCAAATATATGTCATTATTTAGTGACTACAATTCTGAGATCATCCCAGTGATTTGCCAGGGACAAAGAGGAACACGCCAAAAATATGAGCCAGTTATCTGGACATTCTGCAAAGAACTGTACAGGTGAGAGGTATGATTAAGCATACAGCTTAGCACCGCTCCCAGCATTCAAACCATAGCTGTGTGTGCTAAAAATACAACAATGTGTGTTTCATCAGAGTGAGCTATTTGTCTGTTTCTTCAGAGTTTTATATCTAAGTCTCTCTTGCTTGTACAATCTAACCTTGTACTTAACAACAGTCTTATACAGACATTCCTAGACATATTTATTATGTAGCACAGTGTGGGTGAAGTGGTTAACACAACATCACTATTCAGAGAATGCAACACTGAATGCCATACAATACCAGAGTAAACACAACCAGTCCAGAATTTAGAGCGTTATTGCCAGGCAGTTATGGTTTTATTTCAATATCACTTATATGGGACTATTACTGTCATATTGTCTAGTTTATTCAGTACAGCACATACACAGTTTTTATACTGCCACTTGACTTTCTACTGCTTTATATTAATTTGGTATGACTACTACAAGCAGGATTGTTATTCACCAGCCTCACAATGCAGCCTTTGCAACCTACTGTATTGGCTTCCTGATTCACAGCCCGCTCAGCTGCAACTGTAAAGGGAATAGAGAAATAGTTAGGCATACCTATCCATCACATACACAGCCTGGACTTGGTAAACAGTTATTGATATGAATACTTACACACTGCTGGGACATCACCCCGCTGCCTTGCTTCTTGTACCCACTCGTCCAAGAGCTCTCTCTTCCTCCTCTTCAAGTTGGCATAGTGGTGCCGGACCTGCTCACCAGTCCAAGGGATATCGGTGGCACTGGTGAGATCATGGTTGAGATGGTCCCAGGCTTCTGCTTTATATTGGGAACCCTGGTACTGGCCCTGCAGCAGTCTCTCATCATGTTTTTTTACCAGGAGTCCTACCATGACCTTGGACTCCTGTATGCCCCAGCGCTGCATCTGGAAGTGCATGGTCTTCACAACACCTGCCATACTGCCTCAGTGGGAAGCTGCAACCAGTTATGAGCTGTATTCCCACCTGCTGGTTTTAAATATGGCCAATTTCCCACCCTTTGCTGTGATTGGATGGTTTTGAATATGCTGAGCTAAGCTAAGCTACAGGAAAACCTGCTTAGCTAAGGCTGGTAGTGCTTAAAGGGTCAGGTTCAGTATTGCTTACCAATCGGCAAATCCACTTAGCTGGGCTATTCATGGCTTAGCATTCATATGTATACAATGCTTACACCTGGTCAGCAAAGCTGTGAAATGCTTAGCATTGCTTATTTTTTTATTTTATTGACTATCTGCTGCATGGGATTGATTCATCATTCATTACATATTATAAATTTGCTTACTGTCACTAAAATCCCCCAATGTGCTTTCATTACATTTATTCATGTGTAACTATAGTGTATGGGACACTTGTTTTTATATGGACATTTCACAACTTTATTAAACTGACACCTCACATCTGGACCTAGTACAGGACTCTGGTTAATAAATATATGTTATTTAGTAGCTAATTATAAAAAAAATGTTTATGTACTGCTTTCACATGTATAATGCAAATTGGTTACAAGGGGATCAAACGCAGAACAGCTGTTTGCAAGGGGTACACTCTAACCACTACACTATTGCAGTACTGCTTATGTTGGTTGTCGCTTGTTATTTAACTTCTTGTGGTCTTTAAGCTGGACTAAGCATAGCTAAGCAATGGGCACACCCGCGCAGCTACACTTAAACTTTATCACATTTATAAAAAAAAGTATTTGTTGTGTTTCACTATTTGTACCCATCAGAATATCCCTGCTAATGCTAATGCTGAACCTGTTATTCTATCAACTTTCTGCTTTGTGGGACGATTGTCCTTTATGGCTTTGTCCACATTCCTTACTCAGACAGGTTGGGAGGTGTGTGCTATGTGCTTATGCTACATCTGTTTCAGCATTTGCCTTGGTAAGAAAGATTGTCACTTATGGATATGACAAGATTTCTTACTGTGATGGGTTGGGGGTATTACGAGGCGAGTGTTCTCGCTTGTTTTATATTGCCAAATGGCAATTCTTGTGTGCAGGAGGCATGTGTATTTTGAGAGTTCTGCTCTCAGTCACACCCCCTGTACATACACAGATCCATATCCATTTAACAGCACAGCAGCGCACCTTCACGAATATGTATGGTGCGCTGCCGTGCTGTAGGGAACGGTCCCTTCCATGCAGGAATAAGCTTTTCTTGCATGGAAGTTTGCTGAAGCCCGGGGAATGTCTGACCAGGGGTGTTCTAAGGTCCAATGCCGCAGGTGGAGGGCCTCTACACACCTGGAATAGAGTTATTTCCACAATAACATACACGCTGGAGAGCATTATTTCGCTTAGAGTATGGCCTACCTGAAAAATTATTGTGTCTTACTTACTTATTTTATTTTATTACTATATTATTTTTTTATATATTTCTGATCTAAAATAGTTCTTCAACCTAAGGATTCAAGCTTGCTGTAGTATATGTTAATGGTGTTGGAGTAAGCATTTTACATCCAAAATATAACACTTTAAAAAATATACAGGTATTTACTTTATTTATTTATTTTTTTGTTTGGGTCCCTTACTCCTAAAACGTTGCTTTGTTGCCAGTCATTGGAGATAGAAGTTACTAAATAGACACATATTTTAGTTTCAGACTTTTATTTCATCTGGAAAATTCATGCTAACACAAATCCTTTTATTTAAGAAAGTTTGTAATTTTATAAGAACAATAATTAAAACCTGTTCCTATTTCTGAGCCTTTATTTTAAGCTTTATTCAGATTTCATCATCTGAAAGGTCTAAAAGTATGCAAACCTCTTTACTGCTGCTGCCAGTGGTCAATCTCACTCTCACTCACTCACTCACTCACTCACTCACTCACTCACTCACTCACTCACTCACTCACTCACTCACTCACTCACTCACTCACTCACTTCTGTTTCAGAAAATGTATACTAACAAATCACTTAAATATGTTCCTATTTTAAGCCTTTGTCCCCTGTTTATTTTAGGCTTATCTAGGTACCTTGTTGCATACCTCTCAACTGTATAGATTGTTGTAGGATGTCCAGATTTTTGCCTCCTACTTTTGGTATATTCCTCATAAAAAATGTGTTTTTGATAAATCACTAGGATGATCTAAACATTAAAGTCACTAGATAATGACATGCATTTGAGTTTCAGATTTCATATTCACCAGAAAATGCAGGCTAATGCAAAACTGCTCTTCTAGCAAATGTCTAAGCTTATAAGAGCAATATTTAAAATGCATCCATATTTCTGAGCATTTACCCCCCCCCCCCCAATAATGTCAGGCTTTGTCCAAATTTCTTGTGATAACAGTTTAAGAGGTACATCTAAGAGGTTGAGAGATATGTAAACACTTCACTCACACACACACACACACACACACACACACACACACACACACACACATACACACACAATCTATTCTGCTTTCATGGCACGCATTCACTCACACTCGCAGACAGAAACATAAACACACATACACACTTTTTTTCTGGTTTGCTTGATCTCTCTCTCTCTCTCTCTCTTACACTCATACATGCATAAAGTCTCACACACGTGCACACACACACACACACACACACACACACACACACACACACACACACGCACACACACAGACATATACATGCACGCATGCTTTATTTTAATTTTGCCTTTTTTATTTTACACAAAATAAACAGCAAAAGTGTTGTTTAGTGAGCGTAAAATAATGGGGGCCATTAGATTTTTTTCAGTCCGAGCTCCATGGAACTTTAATATGCTGGTGTGAAGCAGCAGACGTATTTTTCAGTGGGCATTACCTGTAGATTAACACCCTGCTGGAGAACGTTCATTCTCTAATCAGGGTGCGATCTACAGGTCGTCCATTCTCTAATAAATATTGACCAATATGAGGCTCAGCCCAGCTAAAATACAGAAATGTAAGCAATTACATAGTAGTTCAGACTAATTACATAGAAAAATAACTGCATATATACATTCTAGTAAACGCAAATAGAGCAATGTACAATCAAGTAGAATGTAATGTGAAATATAGACATTAATTCATAAAGTAGGCCTATCTTTAGTGAATCTTGGTAGAGGAGAAGAGACTTGTAAAGGAGATAGTTTAAGTGATATGTCCAGTGTTGAAGAAGGAGCATTTAGTTTGGATGAAGAAGTGCTTTTTGAGATGCATTCTGAATTTAGAATAGAGTAGGTGCCTGAGAGGAGAAAGCATGTGTAGAGCTGTGAAGTTTGGTTCTAGGGGTAGTGAGAGTTGATGTGACTTGTGAGTAGTGTCTCATGCTATATGAGGAGTTTGCATTTTTTAATGAAGTCTAGCTGCAAGGGAAGTAAATGTGTGCAGTCAGAGTAATCTGTGGAATTGAGATCCTAAAAGTAGGTTAGATCTTTGTTTTATAGGCAGTCATGCACATTTTTCTAGGTTGATAGGGTGATGCTCACAGACAGGTGAGTTTGCAATGAATCAGGAGATGTTGTTAGACATAGTCTGTAGTGAGGAAATGTTTTTTTTTCCTTTCCTTTGTCTTATCAGAAGCCTCTACAGACCATGATAGGCCTACATCTTTCAAGTAAACTATAACAGGTTTAAAAAGTACATTAATTATTGAGTTAAGAGTGTCATCTGGGACTTGACCTACTCAGTTTTCTTTTCTCTTGATATAAGCATCCTAGAACTTTCACTGCTTAGACCTTTGAAACCTAAAATTCATATTCCTCGGTTGAACATCAGCTACAACAATCTGATCTAAGTCTCACTGACAAGACCAAAGTAATGTTTTTTTTTTTTCATTTGACCGATACAACCATAATATCTTCTCAAAATGTAGAATTCAATGTTGTTCCAGGTACCAAATTTCTCATAGTCACTGTTAACAATAAACTGAAGTTTGACCTTCATATTAACCATCACAAGAAAAAATACATCAAAAGATAGAAGCCCCCCTGCAAAAGTCAAATATAACCTGAATGAAAAAGGACAAAAGTGACTGCCTCAGTGTAACTTTTACCAAGCCTGCTCAATACAGTCCCATTTTTCACCAAGCTTCTCTCAAGTCAACTTCATAAGCTGACAATGCTATATCAGAATTGCATAATTTGTAGTTAAACTCCATAAGCACTGCTCAACATTGTAGTGCAAATTAAAAAAAAAAATGGATGGGGATGTTCAAGCCACCCAAAATACAGCCAACTAAAACCTATACAACATTTTACATCAACACTCTAAATGCCCATCCCTAAAATCACTACTTCAGTTGTCCTCCCACTTCAGGACAAATTCTTAGCATCCCAGTGGAACTACATAAATTACATGATGAAACCCTGTATTCTAATTACGTAACCAAGATCTGGAGCAGTACTCCGCTTAACTTCACGGAGCTCAATACTTTATAAAAGAACATGCAGCCATACCTACACAACTCCTGGCTATATTGCTGCTCTTCTCCATCAGACTATCCTGACTGCTTCTGCCTAACTTACTTCCTCTTGAGTTTAATCCTCTGTAACACTATGAATTTAACACTCAATAGTCTTTGTACTTATTATTTGTAATGTATATTAAAAAAGAGGATTCTGAAGACGCACTGCAGGTGTCTTACTTAGTACATACCTTGTAAGATTTGTTCTATTACAATGTCATCTATCACTATGATGTAAACCTATGTATTAAGTTGCTGTCAATTTGTTATTAAATTACTTTGATTGCTGTCATGTTTTACCAAACTATGCTTGTACTAACTTGTGAAGCTTTTCTGTCTGGGCCTCCTCCGAAAAGGATTTGTATATGGCCCAGACTGGCATTCCAGGTAAACAAATATAAGTAAGTATATAAGTAAGTGGATAAGCAAATAAATAAATCCATATACAAAATTCAAGGCTCTCATACAATGCTTTCAATATAGCATTCTACACCACTTGCAGGTGCAAGAAGTCATTAGTCATAGATTGTTCAAAATCACTTAAATTGTAAGAGTATTACGTTACCCCTCCTTTACAAAAATAAATCTCCATCTATATCTCTGTCTCTCTTTATATATGTATATATATATATATATATATATATATATATATATATATATATATATATATATATATATATATATGTGTGTGTGTGTGTGTGTGTTGTGTGTGGGGGGTGGGGGGTTGTGAACTGTTAGTTTCAGAAAATATGGATTAAGGTTACTTTTATATAGACACTACAAAGAAACACTAAAAAAATGAACAACCTGCAAAAATAAACAATCATGACAACACATTATACATCCCAACATGTGAATCATATACTCAAGCTATATTTTAGGAGGTTCAGCCATTTTCAACATAAAAAATCAATATTGCTCAATGAAAGTGATAGTGATTTACCAAACCAGCTGAAATGTATTCTTTTTTTAATACACATCCTCAGTGTTCAATAGAGTAGGATGCATAGCTCTTTAGAGTATTCATTTATCTGTTTTATATCCAGAATAATATGCATTTAATGAATCATGCAGTTGTCTAATCAAGCAGTTTAGAGTTCAGTCAATGTAAGCTACTTCTGTATATCTCAATCAGTCGTATTCACTGTATTTAATCTCATTCCTACTAGGCAGACTTACATATCTTAGTGCTGGAATTATTAAAACCCATATTTCATGTTAACTGCCACATGCGTGAGATTAGATTTGTAAGTAGCAGAGAACCTGCAATGAAGCTGTTGTTATCTGTTAACTTCTGAAATATCACTGCTAACAGAAAATTATTGCATGATCTGCATTTGTAACCAGCTTTCTATGTTTTCCTTAAGAACAATTTAAATTCTTCCACAGTGTTCTTGATTTCTTCTGCATGGCCACAATGTCCTTTCTAACCATGTCATGTTTCTTTTCGATTTCCAACCAATAGAATATATAATACATTTATTTTTATTTGTATTTCCTTCAGTACATTTTCAGAATTCCATTTTAACAAAATTGTGTTAAGAAAAAATGGCAAGAAAAATTTAATAGCCCTTCAAGGTGCCCTTGACTGTGGGAATACTTCTTCCACTGACTCATGCGGTCTTCCTGATCAGTATATCTGTTGCACAAAGTAATGTGTAATTCAAAGTATTTTCAAAAAGACAACACAAGATATGTTGGCTCTATCTCAGTCCCACTAAAGTATTGCTCAAATGTTAATGGAAATTATATAATCATTTATTTTTCTTCTGATCAAAGGAAAGCAAACATTTAACACCACTGTTATAAAAATTAATTATTGTGTTGTCTCTTGGAGTATCATTCCCATATATGTTATTAGGAAAATTCTTTGGATATACTGCTTTATAATAATCACTCACTTTGCAAAAGTCTGGCATCCCTCCATTTACTGCAGTCTGTAATAAAACAATATTAAGAGCTACTTTTCCTTCAGCTCTGAAACTAAATACAGGAAATACGTATCTTACCTTTTTCATTGTCTCATTCTGATGTTTAAATGTTTTAACAAAAGAATAATACAGACACAATAATTACAAATCACCACTGCCCCAACTGTAATGTGCCTTAATGATCATTGAATAAAATTAGCAAATACCTTATAGCCTCTCCAGTACTCAGAACATCCACAAACAAATACATTACTTTTCAAGACCATTTCCATCAGAGCATTGACTGTTATTCACTCAGCACTCCATCTGTAACCTCAGTGTGCTCACCCAAGTGATCAGGAAGTCCATTGAAACCTGCATTCAGATTGAAACATGCAGCAAAACCATTCTCACTATGGCGACCATCTAACGTATGTGATCTGTATGGCTTCCCATACAAATATAACCAATATTCAGTAACTAGCAACTTAGCAGCATGGAAAAAAACCCAAGAATACCCAGTGAAACCCACACAAACACAAGTAGGGCATGCAAGGCCCACAAAACTGGCCGATAATCAAACTGAAGAACCTCTAGCTGTGAATGACATAAACTGGTGCACCACTGCATCCCATGATATTTAAATATTAAAACTTAACTCTACCATGGATTATACATTATCCTGTAACACAAATCAAATGAAGTCATAAAACATAATACTTATTCTAGAGTTAAACAAAAAGTTGGTTGTGCTTCTTTCTTCTTCTTCCAAGTCACTGTGCTTGCCTTTTCTCCTGTCCATTTCTGATTACTCACCCAATGTCCCCACATTTATTCGACACTAAAGCATGATCATCTGCAAACTCACTGTATCCACTGGAACTCATCACACCATCATAAAGAAAAGGACAAAAGTAAATCCTCTAATATGTAAGGAGAAGACTCCATCTTATACCCACCTATTCCAAACTACAGCCACAGCATTCCAAGACCCCATCTGCAAGAAAGAAAAGACATGTAAGTCATCCAAAATACATAACACACATTCCAAGACATCTTCAATAACAACCTAGCCTGCCAACTCGGGAAGGAATGTACCACCGCCACCCACATCTATGACAAAGCAGCCAAAACTGAATCTATGCCTCCAATGAACTATCAAATAGCCTCGTTCTTCTCTTCTGTCCCATTTCACTCCCTCATTCTGCAAGATCCTAAGGCTCTCCTAACTCCTTCTTTGTTTGTATACCATGTGCTTATGCTACTGCTCAGACTGTAATGCCTCTACTCTTAACTCTCCCACTATCTTTCTTCATCACCAGCTTTCTAGCTATTATTTCTTAACTGAAACCAACATTTTATTTTTCATGTACTATAACAGTCAATGTCTTAGACTGCACTACCCACCTACTACCTTTGGGCACATAGGTTATGTATACAGTGAGAGTGACTATTATTGTGTATAATGTTTAACTTGATAGAACTGTCTAGATGTGTAGTAAATATTGTAATATCCCGAAACATAGTTTATGTTCTTTCCACTTATTTTGTATAGTATTCCTAATGTCATTTGTATTGTACTGGATTATACAGCATTTGTATTGTACTGGATTATACTGTATTTCTGTATGTGGAGCTTCTCTTCCAGGGCCTCTGCTGCAGTTGGGTTCTGTAGACCCCGTCAGACCATCCCAGTAAACACATGTCAAATAATTAATTAAATAAATAAATGAAATAAATAAACAAATGATATGTGATGAACTGGCAGTACTAACTCAGCCCATCTTCACCCTAAAAAAGTTACACATCCGCTTGCACCATCTGAGTTGCAAAACCCTGAATAACCCATCTTTATTCAGCAAAGCCTGCACATCTGAGACAACCCAATACACAAACGATACTCAACCCACACCATCAAACATGGCTTCAAAAGCTCAGCAACCCAATCAACAGAGCCACCAAAGGATAGCACAACCCCCCCCCCCCCATCCAACATACCACTCGCAAAATACGAGCCTTCAGTCACTAAAATAAACACCCTGGAAAAACAAGTGACTCAGTGACATATACCACTTTCCTTTTTCTTCCCCTCTTTCCACCTCACCCACACCAATTTGGAAGGTGCCACAAGAGACTGCCCATAAAGGAGCATTTTATTTCCTGCCGCATCTCAACCTTACAGCATTCTGCCTTCCATTCCAAGCTTTTTAACCACCACCTCTGACAAAGAGACACAGCCTAGCAGAAAAGGGGTGGACATTTACTAACAAAATTAAAACACAGTTTTATGTAGTTCCAACCTTAACTAACCAACCACCCACCTCTCCACTGGGAAATGGCTACAAGGCATTCTTCCAACTCCCCAACCACCAAGGGCACAAAACTCAGCACCAATCTCCTAACACCAAGGCTTACTCAAAATGAAACTCCACCAACAAAAGTCCTTCTGCCACCATTTTATCTAAATGTGCATTCAACAAAACAAACTGTGAAACTCAACCCGGCTGCAACCAAAGCCAGAAAAACACATTACTATGCACTGAAGACCAACTGTATACATGAAGCATACTACATGTAATACTACATTAACATTTACAAAATTCCAGAAGTAAATCTTGCTCCATAATGAAAATACCAACCGCCACTCTTAAGCCTCCGTTAATTCAATACACCATACTTACAATTTTGCAACCAACAGTTTTGATATGATAAAATCATAAGACAGAAATAAAGCAACATATCATCACCATAAACACAACTGCACCCCTAATCACTGCATTACAAAACCACTGCCTAGTTCGATTCCCATCCTGCTTCACAATTGAAATCATTGGGCAGGCCAAAATTGCATAAAATTCCTCCTACCAAAGTCACTCCATTCTCTCTCAACACAGACCAGACTAAACAGTGAAAGATGTGGAGTCACCTCTGCAGTCAAATATCACTGTATGCAGGAATACACCCTGGACCTCGACGCAAAGAAATACTGCTCTGAGAAAACTGCGGGACCTGAGTTAATTACTTACTATTTCAAACAGGCACGCATAGTTTGCCCAAGCTTCCCAATTATTACCCCCATCCCTTTTAACAGCCAATGCCACAGGAAGCATGCTCAATCTCAAACACCTGCACAATCATTCCCCTCCACTCAGCCAAGTAACAGAATGGCCATTCCGCAGAAAATCACAACAAAAGAGAACACCAACATGATCACGTAAACAATACCCTATCAACAAGACATACCTCTTAACCTGTCAATGCAAAATTCTAGACGACTGTCTAAAGAGTAGGCCAAAGGCCCCACGAACTATAAGAAAGGCATGAAAATAGGGACAACTTTATGTATTTTAGTGTTACTGAAGGTCAATAGCATAACATTTAAACACTAACCTTGATGTTCAGCAGGGTATGAAGGCTGGAATTCACATGTGAGTGTTTCAAACTGCCAGAAGTATATAAAGTCTGCATCACAATGGCCAACCTTTCCAATAACTACAAATCCCGACCCACCAGAAAAACCCGGGGAAAAGATTAACAGGGAACCTGGATGGTCCACCAGACCAAAATGTGTTTTTTTTTTTTAATTAACCCTGCCCTCCATCAGAGTACTGAAACCACAACAAGCATGCACAGTAGGCATCATTGGCTAAAGCCTGCGAAAACACCGAAAGTTGTTACCCGCAACTCTGGTTGGCAAGGTCCAGCCATAATAGACAATGAGGCAGTATCCGATCACAACCAAACTGATGGAACAAACAACATATATCATGCCCACAAGTAGCCGCCATCAATGACTACCATAGTGCGGATCCACCAAGCACCCCCCCCAACAAAAACCTTGTCCATAAAATGATAAACAGCACTCTGTAATGGAAGACCCTGCTCAAATACTAAAAAGAAATCTGTTACATACTAAAAGGAAACATATATCTTTACAGACCCCACTCTACCTCAATCCACCAGACCTAATTTAGTAATACCTCTGTATAAAACATATGACTTCCCACAACACATGTGAAGCAGAACCTGTGACACCTTACTGAGACTGAAGTCTTCATTATTTAATGAGTTTATCCTCCGAGCACTTACACGATTAGTCAGAAAACTACATTTATAAGCAACCACCCATTTTAGCCCAGCAGCTGGTCATATAATTCCTCTCAGCAAACTGAAACTGCAAGCCATGACTAATTGTGGGTGTAGACAAAGATGTGAAGGCACTTCATTATTGCCCTACCACTGTAAGGAGTCAACAGGATTACCGGCACTGCAGTAGCATGAGCATCTGAGGGTTACGATGTCTGATATAATGCGACTATCCTTACTCTTCCGAAACAGTAATCTGCAATGGGTCTTATACACAAGGGATTGACTATTGTCCTTAGATGATACCAATACATGATATGAATTACAGAAGGATCCAACATTGGGCACATTGTAGGTGCTGCGAGGAGCACTTCCGGCCAACTTCAAAGATTGAAATAATACTGATTTCCTGAACTTTTTTTTTTTTTTAAATATTTTTATTCATTTCCAAAAACAAGAAAACATGAATGCAGGTTATTTATGAAAATGAAATATTTACAAATTATTTAAAAAAGGTAGGCTAAAACCTTCAAACATTAAAACCAAAATAAAGTATTTACAAGGGTGTCTATTGTTGACATATAATTGACTTTCTATACAATTGTTTCCTGATTATAATCTGCTGCAGTCATTATTCTCCAGTATTTCAGTTACTTTTTGCCATGCTACGTATAATGATGTAGTTCTTTCAGTTCTTCCTTTAATAGTGTTCATTTCCAATTGCGATACTGCTGACACCATATTCATGAATTACTTAAAAGTTGGAGAAGCTTTGGATTTCCAGTTTGATGTAATGTTCTTCCTTGCAATAGCTAGGAGAGTCCATAAGATTACATATTTTGTTCTTGGCACACAGTCGGGTACAGGTGCATTAAACAAAATAATAGATTTGGAAATCTGGAATTTATCATTGAATACCATTTGCAGAAAATAATTTATTTTATCCCAATATGGTTTAATCAAATGGCATTCATAGAACATATGTTGCCAGTCTGCTTTTATTGATAAATCACATCTCCAGCAGCCAATATTTTTCTTAAACATAAGTTCCATTTTATGAGGGGTTACATAAGATCTGTGTATGAATTGCCATGTAAAAGTCTCCAATGTAATGAAAGTGATGTCTGCTTTGGAGAGAGAATAATTAGTTTTTATCTCTGTCATTTGGCACATGTCCATTAACTGATCTATAATAATTCCATATTTTGTCATCATTATGCATTTTATTTTTTTGTTTGTTTTATAAATAGATGATAAGTATCCCTTTCCAGTAATGGGTTGATTCGTTAGTAATATTATATGTTCTATAAGGTTAGGAACATTTTGTCTTATTGATGGTTGCATTGTTTCTTGTTTGCTTAATATATACTGTCTTAATTCTTGTACATGTAACCACAAACTATCTTCCATATTTAATTTCTGTTTAATCTGGTCTATTGTCAGAGGTTTTCCAGAGTTTAGCAATTGATGCCAATATATTAATCCCTTTTCTTTAAGCATGTTGACTACTTCCATATTAAATGTTATTATATTACCTTGTGTGTACGCTACTGGATATAAAAGAAATGACCATGCTTTAATATCAGGATTGCTATTAATAAGATTTTGGAAAATTTTAATGTATAAGTAATGTATTTGGAACTTATATTTTTATTCTTATGTATCATCATATATTCCTTCATCAGCCATAGAAAATTGTTTGGTATGAAATCTGTATACTTATTTGCTACTACAAATCCTGATTTTAACCAGATTCTCTCATGAACTAGCTTCCATTTTGATGTATATTTTGTATTTAGCCATAATGATATTGTTTTAATAATGGATGAATGCAAATATATTTCTATGTCTGGTAAACCTATGCCACCTATATCCCAATCATCTAGATGATACTTCATTGCTATCCTTGGTTTTTTGGATACCATAGGAATCTTACCATTAAATCATTTAATTGTTTTAGGTGCGATTTAGCTGGTGGCAAAGAACAAGCTTGTATGACATAAAGAATTTTTGGAAATATGATCATTTTAATTATATAAAGCCTTTCTTCCATTGAAAAGAAGAATGTATTCCATCTTTGTATTAGATTTTTAATATTATTTAAGGTCTCTCTATAATTTGTTTCAATTGTAGTATCTAGGTTGTTAGTTATTATAATTCCCAAGTATTTAATTATATTATTGGTAGAGATATAGTTATGGTATTTTTTATTTAGATCTTTTTTATTAGTATTTATAAGCAATACATTTGTTTTGTTCTCATTAAATTTAAGACTTGAAAAGTTTTGAAAGTTTTGAATTGAGTCCCATAATGCTTTTAAACTGCTATTATTATTTTTTAAGGTAATTAAAATATCATCAGCAAAAGTTGAATTTTAAGCTCTAGGCTGTTGTCTAGTTGTATTCCTTCAATATTTTTATCCATACGTATATTATTTGCTAAGGGTTCAATGACTAGCGCAAACAATAATGGAGAAAGAGGGCAGCCTTGTTTTGTGCCCTTAGTTATTTTAATAGATTTAGACAGACAAGATCCCAGTTTTATATAAGCCAATGATTTTTCATATAATGATTTTATTAACAAAGTGAAGTTGTTTGAGAAGCCATATTCTTCTAAAACTAACCACAGATAATCCCAGTTCACTGAATCAAATGCACTATTTATGTCTAAGCTAATAACATTCATTTTGTTTTTTGTGACATTTATATAATCAATTAAGGAAAGAATTCTTTTAATGTTGTCATAAGTGTTCCTATCTTTTATAAAACCTGTTTGATCCTCCTCTATCAAAAGTGGTAGTAATTGTTTTATTCGAGCAGGATGTATTGCCATAAAAATTTTATAATCTATATTAAGAAGTGAAATGGGTCTGTATGATGAACATTCACTGAGATCTTTATTTTGTTTCAGAATTGGTGATATTAATGTGTACTTCCAAGAAGGAGGAATGTCTTTACCATTTTTAACTGATGTAAAGACATTCAATAACAACAGCAAAGCCTCATTTGATAGTAATTTAAACATTTCTGGGGTGATATTATCTATACCTGGAGCTTTGATGTTCCTTTGACTTAGGACCAGGTCCCATTCCAAAAAAAAAAAAACATATAATCAAACTCTCTGTCACTGCTCCACAGCCTGGCACAACCCCTACAAAGTGATGTTAATAATTATAACCACCCAAAATCTGACTAAAGCAACATATACCAGCTATCCCCTACTCTTCAGAAGAGAGAAATAAATAAGCATGTACCTTCCGACCACCTGCCACCCACCAAAACCCAGAGGCCTACCTTTCCTCCTGGTATACCTACAGGTTTTCATGGGCATACCCTGCCTTAGCAAGTTCATGCCAAAATGTGATTACTTACCCAGCTACACTCATCTAGATCCCTTAAGCACCTCCCACCCTTATCTCATTTCCTTCCAATCAACCCTCCCACCGTTTAACCTTTTCACCTCCCCAACCCACTGAACTTCCATTAATATCAATCTAACACCCCCTTGAAGATGTTCCAGGACAACTTGGCGTGTGCCAAGCCTCATTTAGTATGTCAGAAATGTTTTTATGTGTTAGATATGCAACATATAATAGGTAACAGTGCATCTGACCAATTCTGACAAAAGAAACAGTATCTGTCAACATGTGCACTCGATAAAATGTATATTACCCATGTATATATATATATATATTTATATATATATATATATATATATATATATATATATATATATATATATATATATATATATATATATATATATATATATATATATATATGAGAGAGAGAGACAGAGACAGAGAGATATGGGTCTACTTCAAAAGAATGAAAGACCACATTACTGAAGATGAAATAAATAAGACAACATCACCAAAACTTCACTTTCACGAATGACTGGAATGCCAAAACTTTTCACACAGTAAGTATCTGAATGGCCACCATCTAACAGCGAAACACACTGCACTCCCGCAAACCCAGCAAGGTGTGGGGCTATGCCCCCTACACCCCACCACACCCCTACTAACTAAATATACCAACTCCAGAATCGCACTACAGTGGTGAAAAGGGCAATTTCCCCTTGTTGGCTACTAGGTTACTTACTCTGTGAAAAGTTTTGGCATTCCAGTCATTCGTGAAAGTGCAGTTTCAATCACGTCGTCTCATTCATTTCATCTTCATCAATGTGGTCACTCATTGTTTTTATTAGACCCATATATATATCTATATATAAATGTGTATGTATATATATATATATATATATATATATATATATATATATATATATATATATCTATATATATATATATCTATATATCTATATATATATATATATATATATATATATATATGTCAATACATATATAGATAGGTAGATATATATGGATATACAGATACACATGTGTGAATGTATGTATACCTACTTATGGTAGCCAGGCATTTTGAAGAATCTTTGGAATATCAAACATTTTAAATGCAGGTATAAGCTGTAGAAAACTTCTTTAGTCATAGTATGACATTATTATTCCTTTGTGGGATGGCCTACTACATCAGAGAGTGGGAATTTTCCCATCCCCCACTGTTGTATGATCTTAGAGTTGGTATATATTATTAGTGTGAGGTTTGAGGGATTGCAAGAGGAGCTTCTCCTTCTGCTAGAACAAAATTCTTGTGTCACATTTTGATACATTTTGTTTCAACATGAAAGTACTGATGTTTTGGTGTTCACTGATGTGTGTGTGTGTGTGTGTGTGTGTGTGTGTGTGTGTGTGTGTGTGTGTGTGTGTGTGTTTGTGTATTTTTACATACACACACACACACACACACACACACACACACACACACACACACACACACACACACACACACACACATATCCTTCTCTTTCCCTTTTTCTCTGCAGTGCAAATGTAAATGGTATTTATCAGCATGGTCTGTGTCTTTTGTCTTGCATTACATTTTCCATTTCTTGTGACCAGATTGGTAATCCACCATGTCATATTATTAACAGATTTACTGGCTTACCAGATCTGACCTCATGAACTGAATCCATTCTCATACTGCACTCTCAGTGGTAACATGTACTCTGTAAGAATGACGTCCATATCTGTTTTCTCCATACCCCTGCAATTTCATCACATAACTGTGTTGGTGATTGCTACTGCCTTTTAACTTTACTCAGCATAATTGAGTCATTTGTAACATTCCAAGGTTTTCCTTACATTCCTGCTCTGTGATATTCTTCGTAACAAGTTGTCCTTTGATTCCATCATGCAATTGTATAACCTTGTACTAGATTGAATTATCGTCCATCTGCCATCTATCTGTGTACACTAAAAGTTTATAATGGCATATAATAAACTGACTCATATTAGTAACCATATTTTGGTTCTTGTTATGATCAGCCAAATGGTAAATATTACCCACTGGCTACAGTATGGTGTAACCATATGAAGATATTTTGCATATTATATAACGAGACTGAGTTTTTTTTTTATTATTCCATACAATGTTCAAAAAAGAAAAATTTAAGGATTTATTTTTACTGAGACTTGTTGCCAAAAGATTTATTGCATATTTAAAAGAGTCTCAGCATTTTACCAGCTCCTTGTTTTTTTTTTTTTGTTTGTTTTAACTCAAACATGAGTGTCATTGCCTAATTTGTGTTTGTTTTTGCATGGCTTTTTCCAACTTTGTGGTTAGTCATAACATAATTAGTTGGTTTCCTGAACCCCAAGGCACACTAATACTTATTATTTTTATTTATTTATTTAAATTATTTCTTTTAATAACATGTCCCACAAAGCTGTTAGTATTTATTAATTTATTCTTCACTTTGCATCTCCAACAAATTTGCAGCTGTTATAAATCAGCCAAGTGATTCTTTGTCCTGGTCACCAGTTTGGATCCTGGTGTAATAAACATATATTTTCACAAGTATTGCGAAATGTGTAGTTTCCATGATCATGTTGATTTTCAGATAATCTACATGATGGATTCTCCTGCTCAGTCTTGCAGTATCCATAGCCAGGAACTGTACTGATTCTGAATAAGAAGGCTTGCACTGCATGATAACATGCTACTATTCATATTGTAGAGAATGTCAAATGGTGAGAAGCACAAACTCGACACATAATATTACGCCTTTTCATTCTGTGTGATTCAGATAAGAGGGAACTGTCACAAAATATCCATGTCGCTTCCTTGTCTCCATCATTTATTTTTTTAGCTTTATCAAGTACTGTGATAGCATGCAGTTGACTAAAAGTCCAGAAAGTAACAATATGAAACCATCTGAACCCACTAGTGTGAGTCATGAAACATGGAGACTGTATTGCTGATAAAAAAGACTTACATATATTAGGTCCAAGATGGCCACTTCCTGTAATACTGCCTTTACTCGAGGTATGGTGATCTCAAACTTGGTATATAAGAGTTCTGTGGGTGTAATAGGCTTGCCATGGTGGGGGGGGGGTGCAGAGAGATTGTCCCCTGCAAAAACAAGCTTAAAGGAAATGAGAAATGTTTGAGTTTTGCTCTTCTCCATGACTTTTTGGACTTTTTTTTTAAAGCATGTCGGCAATCAACATTTTGAGTGCATGCATATTAATAAAGAGTAGACCCAGCCATTGAAGGAGAAGTCAAGAAGATTAAAAGGAACTAATACCAGATGGACTCTATCAGTGGAAAGGGTGAGGAGAATGAAACAAGCTTTACGTTTTTATGTTAAAAACCCTGTGGGAGACTGCAGACAACATTGAAGTATTTATTCAGGGGAAGTAAAACTTTCTATGAGGTTAACACAAAAATCCAGGCAGAGTGGCAAACCCAACTAGTCCAAGTGCAGTGACCTGGTAGCCAAAAAATGAAAGTAGAGCGAAGATAATCCAAGTTAAGATGTTTATTCACATCAAATGGACAAAACGGTATAACAAGCGCTTTCGCTCAGCTTAATGCTGAGCTTCCTCAAGTTAATTTTAAAGAAGCCAAATGGCCACATTAAATAGTCATTTCTAAATCACCAAATTGCTTAATTAGTTAAGCATTGCAATTCAGTATAACAACTGAATGATACAATTAAAGGAGAATGCAATTAAAAGACATCTCCAAGCCAAGGGTGTCGCTGGAAAGTAGTATGTTAAAAACTTGAATTAAATAAAACAGTGCCACAACCAAAAACAGGGATAAATAAAGGAATGTCACTACAATAAAAATAGGATTACATTAAAGAACATTGAAAATGTTTAAGAATGTTAAACTAAGAATTTGTTAGATGGTTTAAGAAAATATAAATATATTCTTATATTATTAAAAAGTAATTACAATGAATAAATATCTAAAAAACAGTTAAAATATATATATACAATGTGTAATGACACTGTCCAAAACCCAAAAACCTCATAACCGTGCCATTTTCTTTTTATGAATGCTGATGATATTGATGTTGTCATTCATGCCTGGTCGTCTATTGGCATTCAGCCTTAGTTGCCAGAGAAGTTCTCTGTATTCCAAGGCTGTCTCCCAGTCACCCCCTCTGGCATCTGGCACCACTTGTTCTAAAACTAAAAACCTCAATTCATAGTTGGGTCATGTTAGGGAATGTTTGAAAAAGGCATTAGAATCTTTCTGTTTGGAAATATCATAAAAAATGTTCATAGATTCTTTTTCTAAGGCTCCTTTCAGTTTTGCCTATGTAGAAACCAGTACAGGCCGTACAATACCTTAAATAAACTACCCGTTTGCTTGCACAGTTAGTGGAACAGTTAGAGTTAAAAAGAAAATTCCTGGAGGGGATATATAAACTGAAGGCGTTGAGTATAGCAAATCATTGTTTGCAAGCTCCAAATTTAAATGTGCCTGTTCGAGGTGCCTGTGTGATTGCCAAAGAGTTAAATTTCACTTCAAATAATTCTTTGAGATTAATATCTCTCTTTCTCGTAAACTTGGGAAAAGTAGGTATTACCGTCCTTAATTCTTCATGCAAAGTGAGAACTGGCCAATGTCTTCGAATAGCTTCTTCTATCTCTGTGGAGTTAAGGCAATAAGTGTAAGTGAAACTACCATAAACTGTCTCCTCTTTGTTGCTGGTGACTATAGCATTAGGGGAAATAAACTTACCTAAAAGTGGGAGGTAAATTGTTTCCCTATTGTCAATAACTTCCTGTGCTAAAGTGTTAACCAATGAAGCAGGGTACCCTCTTTCCGTGAACAGAGACTTTAGAAATTTGATCTCCTTTAAAAAGTCACCAAGAGTGCTGGTCATTCTGGAAGCCCTAATGAATTGTCCTTTAACAATGCCCTTTTTTGATAAAAGAGATGGCCGCTTTTGAAGTGTAAATAGGAATTGGAAAATGTGGGTTTCCTGTACAATTTAGATTGTAATGAGCAGTTGTCTAAGTCTTTATATAATGTGACATCCAGATAATGAAGTTCAATATCACTAATAGTATGTGTAAAGGACAAGAAATGGGTGGTGGAGTTGAGATACTCAATAAAATTCAGAAGTTGTCCATGGGTGCCCCCCCCATATGATGCAAATGTCATCCAAGAATCTTTTGTAATGTATTAGATGTTGAGCCCAACCGGTAGAAAAAATAAACCTTTGCTCCCATCTATGAAGTACGACATTAGCATATAAGGATGCACAAGGGGCACCCATGGCTACCCCTTTTCTCTGTTTGTAAATTTCGCCATTGAAGAATATATAGCTGTTCTCTAACACTATTTCCATAAATTCAACCAAAAGGTTGGTTGTGTTGTTACTCAGGCCAGCTTCGATGGTAAGAACTTCATTAAACCAAGCCAAGCCGACCGAGTGGGGAATACTTGGGAATAGTTCAACTATATCAATGGTAACCAGAAGGAGCTCAAGTTTGCAACACAAGGGATCTATTCCCTTGAGGAAATCCCAAGAGTCTTTGCATACATGTTGTAAGGAGCTACCAAGATGTTTAGTTGCAAAGTCTATAAATTTGCTAAGTGGTTCCGTTATACCACCTGCTCCAGATACAATGGGCCGGAGCTTTAATGGTTCTAACCCTTTGTGAATTTTTGGAATTCCGAAAATAATCAGAATTTTAGGTTTTTGAACATGTAAGCAGTTAAAAAGTTTCTCATTGATGGCTCCTTGAAGTAGGTGGTCTGTAAGTGTAAAATTTATTTTGGCATAGGCAAGATTAACTTCATTTCTTGAAACTATCTCATACTGATTAGTGTCTTGCAACATATCAAAAATGTAACCATTATAATCCGTATTGCATATGAGCACCATCCCTCCCCCCTTATCAGGTTTCATTACTCTAATGTTCTCTTTTTTCAGGTTGTTAATGAGTCTGTGATCCCGTTGGTCCCAGTTAACAGAATCTAAATTAATTTTTTGGGTAGGTATAGATAGAAGTTCATGTTCAACAAGCTCCTCAAAGACCATAATAGAGGAATGTATGGGAGGGTTGAAGGTGCTAGTTCTAGAAAGCCCTTGGTTGACATAAGGTTGTCCTTTAAAATAAAATGAAAGGTTAAGGCTTCTTACAAAAAGTTTTAAGTCAATGAGGGCTTTGGCCATGTTAAGGGGCCGCAAGGGTACAAACTGCATACCACATGTAAATAAGTTGAAAACATCTTGATGGACCTCCATTTCAGTGTAATTATACACAGTAAAATTACCATTTTTTATAATTTTACAAAAATTACTTTGCTGTGTAAATATATCGACTTCAACTGTAGCCCCTACACTAACTCTATCTAACTGTGCCTGTTGCTCCAAGCTTGGGGTATCTTTCTCTGTCCCTTCGCCCCGGTCCTGCAGGAGGGTTGTTGAAAATCCTGGAAGGAATTTTTCCTTCCTTTTTCAGCTAATCTTTCGCTTCTACGTAATGGTTCAGTATAAGATGTAGAATGGTTGTCATATGCATCTCCAAAATTGCTTCTATTCCTATTAATATTATTGTTAGTTTCTTGCTTATTGCCCCATCTTGCCCTTTTAGGGAGTGGATAAGCCACTCCATCTTTGTATTCATTTAAATCTTGCTCAAGTTTGCGTATTTTGTGGTTTAAAATTTTTATGCAATATTGGTCAACATGTTCAAAAACATTATCATAGTTGTATTTAACTTTGGCAAAATTGTTGTCATTTACCAATGCATCATTTAAAACATTTAATTCAGTTAAAAGAATATCGGCCTTCGCTTCATATTCTTGAATCATCACCTTTAACATGTCTATGCCAGCTCTGTCAAAGATGTCACATAACTTTTTATAGTAAAGTGAATCTGCTTGAACATTATTAGGAAACTTGAAACAACGTAACCCTTTCGGGACCCATTGCACAGGCACACATTCCTTCAGATAATTAATTTTGAGCTGGTTGCTTTTATAGGCATACAGTTTATCTTTACGTTCATTGAAATTAAGCTCAGCATTATTGCTGTTATTAACTGCAACAGTACCTTTGTTTAAAATGAACTGCTGACCTGCCCAGGCATTAAAATTAAAGTCTGTTGCCTTTCGGATCCATTGTTGTTTGTGGTGCGTGGATTTACACCATGTTCCACATTCAAACGCCCGTTGGTTTCGTTTAACACATCCAAGAAAGAAATACTCAAGCTGTTAGTGTAACTTGTTGTCGGAACCGCTGGGGGCTTCCTTTTTGGTAGGAAGCCTTGTTGTTGATTCCCAGCTAACGTGATGTCAGAGTTCATGTTGTTTTTTAACAAACTAGTTAGCTGGGTAAGTAAAGAAAGAACCTGGTTGAATTCAGTGCGTGTGACTGGACCGTCTTCTTGGTCATCACGCAGCAGCTGAGGAGTGTCAGCATAGTTGGTGGGTTCTGCCTCCACGGCCATAGAAAAAAGCACACAGTCCAAACAATGAAAAAATCCGAAGCGTGACAGAGAAACACAACAATCCAGGCAGAGTGGCAAACCCAACTAGTCCAAGTGCAGTGACCTGGTAGCCAAAAAATGAAAGTAGAGCGAAGATAATCCAAGTTAAGATCTTTATTCACATCAAATGGACAAAACGGTATAACAAGCGCTTTCGCTCAGCTTAATACTGAGCTTCTTCAAGTTAATTTTAAAAAAGCCAAATGGCCACATTAAATAGTCATTTCTAAATCACTAAATTGCTTAATTAGTTAAGCATTGCAATTCAATATAACAACTGAATGATGCAATTAAAAGAGAATGCAATTAAAAAACATCTCCAAGCCAAGGGTATCGCTGGAAAGTAGTATGTTAAAAACTTGAATTGAATACAACAGTGCCACAACCAAAAACAGGGTTGAATAAAAGAATATCACTACAATAAAAATAAGATTACATTAAAGAACATTGAAAATGTTTAAGAATGTTAAACTAAGAGAATTTGTTAGATGGTTTAAGAAAATATAAATATATTCTTATATTATTTCTATGAGATTACTTCACTCATGTAGGTGTGTGACACCCTCACTAATGCACACTGCATAAAGATCTCTAAGCATGCCAGTAGGCATGTGCAGTGGGATTGGATAGAGATTAGGAACAAACCTCCCTTATTGCCTAATAAATAGCTGAAAGCATTACCTCTACCACTCACACATTACTCCTAGGAAGACTTCTGAGTAAAATAAAAGCCTCAATGATGTGGATGAAATTGGGATAGGCAAGTATCAAAAATAATTCACAAAAAATATTTTGACTAAAACATAAAATATAGACACATCTAATTCCACATATTTCAATAAACACAATATCATGTGATGTGCCTAATTTTCTATAAAAAAAGAAAAATATTAAAAAGAACATTGCATTTTTATCCTCAGAGATATGTTTGTATACCAAATGTCATTGCTGATATGAAATTACTAAAGAAATTATCTATACATTTGCACTTAAATAGCTATCTCTCCTGTCCAGTTTTCTTTAATTTCCACAATTCTACCACTAACACAACCTTTATATTAAATATGACAGTGCTTTTCAAAAGAACATTATTAACAGTCACCAAGGGATATTTTTAAATTACACATCCCGTTTGGGAAAAACAAAACACCCATAAATTACCACATAGGTGGCAGCCCCCTTAATACAGAAGAGGTAATAAGAGATCTGGGGACGCAGGTAGATAGTAATCTCCCCTTTGACAATCACATTGCCAAAGTAGTTAGGAAATCCTTCTATGTAGCCCATCTAAACACTAAAGGGTTCACATCTAGAAATAAAGAGGTTATAGTGCCCCTCTACTCATCACTCATTAGACGCATCATAGAGTACAACGCCCCATTCGGGATGTACCTAAGAAGACACTTCCAACAGCTGGAAAGACCACAAAAGTACCTCACCAAGAGGATTACTGGCCTCAAACATATGTCCTATGCAGCCCAACTGGAAAAACTCCAGCTGTACTCAGTGGCATATCGCTTACTCAGAGGTGATCTCTGCCTGACTTAGAAAGCCATGTCCAACTCAGAATTGATGGACATGCTCCACCTAAAGAAACCCAAGTCACTGCGAGCCACTCGCTCTAGTGAGCTAAACCTCACTACAACAATAAATAGAACATGCTGGAGGGATAGATTCCTGTCACAGAGACTCCCCATGCTTTGGAATAAAATTCTTAACTACATTAGGTAGAGCCCCTCACTAACACTCTTCAAGAGGAACCTTGATGAGTGGATGGGTAACAGAAAATACACCCCTGGGATAACTTCATTGGCTCTACTTGACAGAGGCTCAGTTAATTAATCAATGGGGCGGCGAAAGCTGACACACTCTGGCTAGGCTTATAAATGCCCTCGGGCAGATAGCCTAGTACCTACCTATGAACCTATGAATCAAAATTACTATCAAGAATAATTCAAAACAGTTCAACCATAAATCCCAAAACAATGCAGCATTTACAGTTTACATTATCTTCGTTCTGGTGTGTAAGCTGGAGATACTGTAGTTCTTAGATGTCATTATTTATCACATATTACAGTTTCCTTACATTTAATTTCAAGTGCATACTATATAATTCCAGTGCAAACACCTTACCTTTCTTCCTTTTTCTCTCTCGCCACATAGCTAGTAGTGTTTTGTTAACTTCCTGCCTGGGAAGTTCCATTACTCAATCCATTGCCCCAAGTGGTAGAGTGCAGGTCAGTTAGCCATTCCCTGAGAGTGGACTACTCTACGTTGTCTGTGGACTTAGAAATGTTACCTCATCAACAGAGGAGGTGGGTGTGAACTTCCATGGAAACCTCTCATTGCCCATATTCAACAAAGAAATCCCTGCCCAACTCACTGTAAGTCAACTCACCCACTACAGGCTGAGTGTACCCTGAGGATGAGGAAGTTGTCTCTGGCTGCTCAAATTCCTCCTCTCCCCCACTAAGTCCCTGAGATGTCTGCTTTGCTAATCAAAAGCAGGTTGTATGGACAGTATTCAAGGCATTCATCTTTGCTGTGGGGTCAGGTACTTTATAGGCTCCATTACTCTCTGCTGTGGGGTCAGGTACTTTACAGGCTTCATTACTCTCTGCTGTGGGGTCAGGTACTTTACAGGCTTCATTACTCTCTGCTGTGGGGTCAGGTACTTTACAGGCTTCATTCCTCTGTTCTGTGGGGTCAGGTACTTTACAGGCTTCATTACTCTCTGCTGTGGGGTAAGGTACTTTACAGGCTTCATTCCTCTGTTCTGTGGGGTCAGGTACTTTATATCCTGTTCTTGACCAGCTTTTGATCTCCTGCTTAAATGTTTGTCCAGTGTTTGGAAAGGTCTGTCTTTACCCTTGCTAATTTATAACTCTGTCTTGCAGGTAGCATATAATCAAAGCTTGGCATCCATTCCATTTATCCTCTTCATATTCGTATCCATATTCAAATTCATATTCATGTTCATAATCATACATTTTAATATTGCAGCATTCCACATTATACCTCTGATTCAAAGTTGTCATCACTTCTACCATCCATCAGCATCACCAGCAAGAAGCGGAGATATCCAATATTTCAAAACTGTCCACCTCTGTATGTCACTATGAAAAACATTTCATCTGCTGAATAAAGCATCTTACTCATGACAAGTGTATACTTTCAAAATGCACGACTAATTTATCTAAGATGCCAGATATCTCCATAATACTCTATTAACCCAGCAGACTAAATGGAAATATTCAGAACAAAAGTCACAGTCTCCATATAAATTCAAGTACTACATATAAAATATTCTAATGAATCTCTTGCTCATTCACCCTAAATTATTTTTCTAGTCCCAATGCCTGTTTCTTATTTTTTATACTTCAATTAATCATCATCTAGCTTTCATCTCTCATATTTTAATCCTAACTTTCTTAAACATTCTTTGAGGAATTTCTATTACTTAATCATATGTCATGTAAAAAAGAAATCATATTCCACACATTACATATAAAAAACACCATTTCATATGCTTTTAAAATCAAAAACATGCATTCTGTTTGAACAACATTGCATAGTTTTTACTTATGCATTATATCATTATTAAATAAATTATAATAAAAAGATTTACTGCAAGACATAGGCAAATACTGCATGAGATTTGCTGCAAGACATAGGCAAACACTGGCATTATAGATATAATATTTGCAAAAACTTGCATGGATCTTAGAAACAAAAGCATTTTTCTACATTTAAACTATTACATAATTAACTTTTCCTATATATTTTACCAGTAATAAATACATTTGTAATAGGATGACACAAATTAGGATACTGGTAAACATCAACAGCAGACAGTACTAATAAATGTAATTAGGTGGCTATATGATTAAACAATAAGCATCATTGAAAGAAGTGTATAGGATTATGCCTAGAAAATAAAATGCAGACTTCATAGATTTCTCTGTTTTATTTCATGATTCTTTATTCAAATGTTTAGGATTTCAGCATACTAAAGTTTGCAACTTGAATTAATCGTTACACTGAATTTCAACATTTCTTCTTTGCTAAATAATATTTACTATAGGAGAGACACTTTAGGCAACTGCAGTCATTATTTTTAAAATCAGTGACCTAACAGCCTAATGATTTCATAAAAACTCACCCATTAACTATAAAAATGTAATAGCATGGTATGCAAATAAATACTTACCTGAAATTCAGGTAATTTATATCCTCACAGATGGTATCTACAGTACAGATTTAGGCTATCTTTAAACTTCACATGGAGTAACTTGTCCATGACCTTGTTTTTAACATGGTGCAACACTGGTCATTTTTTCACATTTTCTGTAGCCAGCCATGCTGTTCCAGTGATTTATCACACACCAAGGTTACTCATCCTAATTGAGGATGAACTGTCCTCCCAACCATCCTGTTTGTCTCGTGAATGCTTCACTTCTAGTTCAAGTGTCCCTTTGCCACTTTATGGAAAACACTTCACCTGTGCTATTCTTTAATAATCTTTCTGAAAAATAAGTTCACTTTGCAATCCTTTTTATAAGTATTATACAAAGTTATTTTCTCTTTATTTTCCAAAATGCCATGCTGTCATAAATATTGTTTTATTAAATTGCTTCTCATATCCTACATCTGATGCTTCTGTTTCTGCATCACAGCTGCCATATTTTGAACCACGTGTTTGTTGTTCCAGTGAATCCCAAGCACTTATATAACCACTCTACAATATAAATTGTTGTCATCCATATTTATGCCATGTACAGAGTAGACAAAACAGTGCAATTTACTGACTCAACTTGTTTTAATTTCTCAATAAGGAAAGAGAGGAAGTGACAAAGTTCAGCAAGGCCTACACATGCCCAAGCTATCATGACAGATTATTTCAGCTAACAGTTTTCTATGGTAACTGTCATCTGGTGAAGGATACATATATATATATATATATATATATATATATATATATATATATATATATATATATATATATATATATATATATATATATATATACTTTGCCATAAGACTAAAAATTCAAAAAACTAGCAAAATATTAAAAGCATATATCAACTCCAAGGACACACATCAGTGAAGAAGAGGGAAACTTCCATGTTAGATATTTTGCGTTTTAGATATTTTGGTTTTTAGGTTTTCAGTCTTCTGAACTTTCAATCTTATGGCATCGACTCATATATCTATATATTTTAGTTATTTCTTTACATCTTGGATAGTGAGTTTCATTTTAGTACGAGTCAAACCAAATGCAAATATGACTTCTGTTAGAATACAGAAGTGTAAAATATAACTTATGCTACAGTCTGAATAACATTATTTGAAATCATATGTCATTTAGACATACAAGTCACTTGCATAACACATTCATATTTTTTTATGGAACAGTCATAGTTTATCTTATTATTGAATATGTCTTCTTTATTTTCAGAAAAGATAGCTCTATGACTGATAAAAAAAAATTACACTGAAAAGAAACAACATTTAAAACAGGAGATGATTGAAAGAAGTACAAGATTACGTATTTTAATTGATAACAGCAGGGTAGAAATTTACAATGGCAAGATGATAAATGCAATTACAGATGGAGCATATGTTAAAAATAATTATTGTATGCCTACTGTAGCTTGTAATTTATCGTGACATTCATACACATAAACATGTCATTATGAGTTTTAGATATAGAAGAATGTGAATCTCGTGCCATATTTTCTCAGATTAAGCTTCAAGCTTGATGACGAGTTTTTTTCTGTTAACATTTTGACCTAAATCATTCTAAAGAGATAAAACAATATTAGATAAACAGTATAGTATCAGTTTAGATGTCTGGTATATAATCTATGCATTTTTTGTTATTTTTGTGCAATCGTGTTGATGTATAATGAGGTGACAAAATAAGATGTCACCATCTTCTTACTGCTGACCCAGATTTAATTTCAAGGCACATGTTTTCACAATGTGTGATGCTGAAATACTTCACCTGACTGGATCAAATGCCAATACTAAAAGCAAACTCTTATAACCCTTTAAACTATATCTGAACAAGAAAGAGTTAAAAATCTTTCACAAAGGTTTATCAGATGAAGTTGCTGTTATTCACTGCTGGTAGAAAGTTTTATTTTCTCTGAAAGTGCCTGTCATCATATGATGCTTTAATGAAGACCTGGCAACAGATTCATTGCTAATGCACATCTGTGTCCAGGGCCATCCTGTAAGTAGACAATGGCAATGACAAATAGCGGTATCATACTCAGCTGTGATACCAAAATAGGTCAGTATACAGGAACTATCTCAACAGATAATCCCTTTTAAATTATTTACCAAATTATACTTTTATGTGATGTCAGTACAGTTGCAAATACTGAAAGCATGACAGTCCTGCTAACTAAAAGATACATTAATCTCACTTTAAAGCATAAAACGTTCATTTGTTTCTTATGAATACACTATTTGGCAGGTGAAGTTGCAAATTCTTCACAATAACTGGCTTTGCACTGATAGGTCATTCTTCAAACTCAGGCATAGAGTAACACTTTGTCAATCATATCTGCTCTAATTTTTCCTTTCAGTTTCTGCAGTATAATTGCACTCTTTCCTTATTAGATTTTTTTTTCTTGCTCAATGCATTGCATATCTACACTCATTAGCAAAAACCACTGCAAATTCAAAAGCCAAGAACTTGACTCAGGCCAGTCCAAAATGTAAAAAACATGAAAAACAACAAATTTTATACTGATGACATTATTATTCTAAAATAGAATTACACCATTATTTATTTATGGATTTATATGTGAACATATTTATTTTGAAAGGAAGTTTTTCACTACTTTTGTAAGCAGGTTTCTCACAAATAAATATGATAGTCTAAGGAATTAATAATGAATTTAAAGATATATATATATATATATATATATATATATATATATATATATATATATATATATATACACACACAAGTCACTCTGCCAAATTTGGAGATTTAGCCACGGTGGTGCAGCGGTTAGCGTTGTTACCTCGCAGCAAGAGGTTCTCCCGTTCGATTCTTGGCTGCAGCACCTTCTGTGTTGTCTGCATGTTGTCCCCACGGTCCAGTGATGTTTAAAGACATGCAGGTAGGTACGTGCGTGAAAGGATGGGCATCGGGCTGGCAACTTGGCACCGTAACAATCCACTGCCAATCATTAGCGGACTGGTGTTCTGCTGTGGTGACCCCTAACCGGGAAAAGCTGAAAGACTTTTTAGAGAGCTGTAATCAGATGGAAATAATACTAGCTTTCATTGACTTATTTGGATCATCTGAGCTCCTATCAGAAGTCTTCAAGCAAAACAACTTGTGGAGTCAGTCACTTATCTTAGTTTTCCTGGGTTCAAATAATGTCTTTCTACTGAGACGTTAAACCAAGGTCTTAACTGCTTTAATTGCGAGTAGCTCAGGTGGATGTAATAGATTCTATGGCTCCTTAAATGCCAAGAAGCTTACCATAGTAAAAGGCCTGAAAGAAAAAAAAAATGATCATCACCCCTAATAACATGATCATCATCCCCAACCCCCAATCCTATTAGCCCACTGCCAAGCAGGGCCCATGCCAAATCTTATATCGCATCATTACTTATAGAAGAAATCAACACCCTTATCTTCAACCCCCTTCATTCAGTCTGGGCCACGGAAAAATCTCTTTCTTCATGACAAGCCATCCATGGACACATAAGTGCTTTCAGACCAAAGGACTAGTGGAACAGAACCTCATCAGCAACTGCAACTTGTCTTAATCTCAACAACCAGTAAAAATAAGCAAATAAACACATAAATGAATGTCTGTAAACTTGAAATGAAAGCACCTTATAAATGTAATAGTAGCTGCTGTATAAAGAAGGGTAGCATAAAATGCATTACTAGTCATTGGAATATTTGCTGTTTCAGTAGTTTAAACTAAGATGGGCAAGGAACAAAAAGAAATTAAATACAACTGACCAAAGCAGACTAATAGCTGGCAATATTTTTCTATGCACATTTAACTTCCTAGTCAAATCAGTTTAACAAACGTCATCATCAAGTGATCTCTCCATTATATTATGCTAGAATATCCAGCATGGTTAAAAAGTAAAAATGACATGACATGCCTTACAAAATAAACCAGCTTTTGTTAATTTTGATATGTTATGAGATGTGCTTATCAGTCAACAGATGCCATTTAGGAAAGTACCCCAATTCATTTAATTTGTTTTTATTTTTTAAATATGGGGTCATATTCCAAAAGAGTTGTTCTCAGTGTACACCTGCCCTGTTTCCAAAAGATTTGCTCTCAGCAACTTACTTTGGTTTAAGGGCTGTCTATAAACAGACTTACACATGCTGCCAGATTCCAAAATATCTGGTCTCAGTGTAAGTGGTTATGTGCACTGACAGCAAGTTTTTTGGAATAGGACCCATGTACTAGATTTATTCATAAAGTATGCATTTGTTTGTCAACACAGCTGGAGAAGAAGAACTCTTCCATCTTCTAGTAACATACATACCACTGTCTGCTGAAGTATCAAAATGAGTTTATTTTTAGAGGCTTATATGCACCTTAGAGGATGAGCACTGAATGACAGTCAGCTTTAAGACTGAGTCATATTTAAGATTAGTCTATGACAGTCTTGCATGCTTGACTAGAAACCATGCAGGAAAAAACAGCACAAGAAACTGTATTCCTGTTTGTTTCTTCATTTGGTGAAACTCCAGTATATTGCATGAATGCATGAGTATATGCATATACTATACTATATATAAATATATAGCCCATACCTTAGAATATCTGAGTCCTAAGTATCATGGGCATCTATGGGGGGGGGGTATGTGAGCATGTAGTAGGAAGGTAATTCAGGAATTGTGGGGGGTGTTAGTTAAGATATATTTTTTTCCTGTTGCTGCCCTCTGTCCATAACGTACATGGAGGCCAGAGTGACTGTAAATTTACAATTTCTCTACAACTGTCAAGGTTTTGTATGAATAGTGTCAAATATGGTCTCTGTTTTACATGGACAAGGAGCCCATTCCATAATGGAGGACCCTTTGTGACACATAGGTTCATAGGTGTGTACTAGGCTAATGGCCCTGGAGCCTTTACATGTCTAGCCCTTAGAAGTGTCCTGGCATCATACCAACTGACGTTAGTTACCAGTGCATCTATCAAGTAGAGCCACTGGAGTGATCCCCAGGGTGAACTTTCTATTTCCCATCCACTCGTCAAGATTTCTCTTGAAGAGGGCCAGTGAGGTGCTCTGCTTGACGTGTATGGGAAGTTTATTCCAGAGCATGGGCAGTCTCTCTGTTATGAACCTGTCCCTCCAGCATATTTTGCTGATTGTGGTAGTGAGGTTGATGTCTCTGGAATGTGTGGTGTGGAGGGATTGGGATTTCTTTAGATGTAGCATTTCTAACAGAGCTGGGTCAGACATGGCTTTGTAAGTCAAGCAGGGATCACCTCTTAGTAGACGATATGAGACAGAATATAGCTGGAGTTTTTTGAGTCTATCCATGCTGGACATGTGTTTACAGCCTAGGATCCTCATTGTGAGGTACTTGTGTGGCCTCTCCAGCTGTTGCACGTTTCTAGTGAGGTATTTGCCAAATGGGGCATCATACTTGATGACTGGTCTAATGAGGGAAGAGCAGAGAGAGATGATGACCTCTTTCTTTCTTCTTGGATGCAAAACCCTTGATTATGAGATGTGCCACACAGAAGGAATTTCTGACAGTGGCAACGTGGTGGTCGAAAGAGAGGTTTCTGTCAACCTGTCTTTCCAGATCTCTTATAACGCCTTCAGTGTACAGTGGGCTCCCATCGATGTGTTAATTAGTGGGAAGTGAGTTTTTCCCAAAGGAGCTGACAACGCATTTTTTGGCATTAAGCTTAAGGCCATGGTTTCGACACCAGTCATTTGTCTAAATGAGGTCTTTCTGTATGATGTCTGCGTCACTTGGGGAGTTAATAATGGCTCCCAGCTTGCAGTTGTCTATGAACTTGGTCAGCCAGAGTCCCCCTGTGTTGGTCTGAACTTCTGAGAAGTAGATGCCAAAGAGGACAGGACCCAGGACTGATCCCTGTGGGACTCCACTCATGACTGGTCGGCAGTCTGACTTGGAGTCTGCTACTTTCACTCTGTTGGTTCTATTTGTGAGCCAATTTGCAACCCACCTAATGATAGAGGGTTTGATGCCTAGTTTGGTGAGTTTATCAATAATTCCTGAGTGAGGAATGGTACCAAAGGCCTTGGCCAGATAGAGGCAGGCTGCATGAACTGCCTTACCCTTACCCTTATCCACACCTCTGGTGACTGTATCAAAGAAGTCAACCAGGTTGAGCAGGCATGATCTATCTTTCACAAAACCAAATTGCATGGGATCTAGAGTTTGGAGATTCCCTATATCTTTGTTAATTAAGTCCATGATAATGTGCTCCATAGCCTTACATATCAGACTTGTCAGGCTAATGGGACGATAATTCCCAGGGACTGTAGTCGCTCCCCCTTTATGGAGAGGGATGACTGTAGCATTGCGCCATTCAGTAGGGACAAAGCATGAGGTAAGGCTGTGAGTGAACAGAGCACACAGATGTGGTGTGAACTTCACATATCTGTTTCTCCGGCATGTTCTGTTTATGTCACAAGCAAAATTCAGATCCATAAATCTAGTGCTACTAGTGCTGTTTGTTTTGTGCATGTGCAACAGATCTATCAGGACTGGGTCTGAAGAAACCTGGGAAGCCGGGCAAAGAACCCATCTCAACAGCCTGTAGGAAACTGAAAACAGAGACAGAGCCTTTAAGTGATCAGTGTAGGACAGTGTATTCATGCACTGAATTATTCTGGTGAGAATCTTTGTGGGTGTTTCAGCTGTTGCAAGTGTCTGGTTAGGAACATGTCAATGAGGGCATTGTACTAAATAAGGGCCAGTTAGAGAAGTCCTATAACTTCCCTGGACATGAATGCCATACACTTACCTACAAGATGGATAACACGGAATGATCTTTATACTGTCCTTGCTACATGCTGGTCGAAGGCCAGATTGTTCTCTACATATGTTCTGAGATCCCTTATTACTTATTTGACTTTTTGGGGTGATTTATCAATGGGTTGTTTAGGTTGTAGTATCACCTGTATGTATCTCTGACTAATGACAGTTTTATTATTGAGGTGCTAAAAAGAAACACCTGTACCACTATGCATGTTATTGTTTTGCACTCAGAACTGTAAATTGTTCCAGATTACTAGGCTGCAGTACCTAGCTCAGAGTCATGCTCCTAACACTTGTATTGGTTAACTATCTTTGGGTTTAACACAATAATTTTCATTCTGTAACCCTACCTTGTGAAATAAACCAGGCAGTGTGTGTGCCTGAAAGAAGACAACATATGAAGAGAGCACAAAACATTCTTCGGGAATACAAACAAATGATAACTAAATTAAAATAAAATATTTCTCAGATCTCAAAAAAAAAAAGGAAATCAATCGCTTTCATGGTGTTTTATAAACAAACTGCTGTACTGTGCCATTTGGTGAGATACTGAAAACTGACCAAGTTAATAAACTGTGTTCTTCAAATAAAAAGTGCAGTTGTGTGATGTACTCACAATCACAGCTGATATTTAAAAACAGATCACTATATAATATTGCATGACTAAATGCTTATATGCTAACCAAGCAAATAAAGGTCTGTGGAGAATATATATCAATCCATATTCAGTTCAGTGATTATGCATGTTTGATGTAGGTCATGTTGTGGGTGTCTCCATTATTCATGTTTTATCACTTCATGTAACCCCGGTGTTTATATTTCCTATAGTGGGAGCCTTTTTCTTTAGAATTACAACCGAATTTGCTTCAAATATCTCCCCTGCAGTGACTCAAACAACAGGGGTGTGATTATCAGCACCTCTTCTACTGGAGCCAGACAAGCAGGGGGTGCAATGAAAGAGTATGCTCCACTCTGATGTTCAGGAGAAGAGAGGCAATTGCATACACTTGATGGCACACTGTGTAGTGTTATCCCTCTGATGGACATCAGAAAAATCTCTACTCTTGTCTCAAAGAGAGGGTCAGGGCTGCTTGGAGTGGCATCCATTGTACAAGTGAGGAGAAACTGAGGGGATGCCTTCCAGCATCAGATTATCGCAAGCCCCTCTCATTACCTTCCTTAGTGTACGCTAGTAGGGCAGCGTAAAAAATCAACAGCAATCTCTGGAGCATCACTCATGGCTCTAGGAATGTTGGCCTCTGCTGGATGATCCTCACCTCACTGAAATGGAATAAATGAACTGATTGGCTTGTTACAAAAACAAATAGTGGTCTCATTGAGTAGGGTATTGTGACAAATGTCTTAGTCAGGTCAAGGCAGGCAGTATGCACCATTATGTCCTTGTCATTGCTTTAGTGACCTCTAAGAATTCCACCAGGTTGAGTAGACACATTGTGCCCTTGACAAAATAAATGGAGCTGAATCAGTGCCTGAAGCATTCCTATATCAGTGTTAATCACTTTCTACATACTTCTTTCCTTAGGTTTGCATATGAAACCATCAGACTTATGGGTCTGAAGTTACTGGGGTCTAGAGATGGTTCACCCTGGATGACCATTGTAGTTCCCCATTTGTGAGGCATGAGGCCTGTCTGGATGCTATGGCTAAATAGTGATTATAGTGTTCCTGACAGTTCATATTTCTTGCTATATAGGAGGCATCCTGGGATATCAATGGGACCCATCAGTGTAGTAGCTTGGCTTTGGAAAGTGCATCGAGGACCTTCTCCCTAGTAATAGTTGATGGGGGGGGGGTGTTATGTCCGATGGTGTTTCCCAAGGAGAGGCTGGGGGAGGAAAGTGGAGTAAAATTTGGAATTTGTTGTCCAGTAGATTTGTTATATCTTCTGGCTCTCAGTGTAGGTGGTTTCATTTACAGTTAGTTCTGTACATTGCTGTATACTGCCTTTGAGGTTGCAAACATAGCTAAAGAAAGTCTTATGGTTGACCTTGGCCTGAAAAGCTGATTTTACCACCAGTTTGGCTTTTGTCAACTTGATTTGCCCCAGAGTTAGATAGATGAGAAAACTTTTATCCTACCAGGTATTGCACTTCCTAATTTTTGCTGTGACTTTCTTCCCTTTGTTGTATAACCTATTGATGTTGAGATTCTACCCAGGTATCTTGTTTTTAGAGTTTATTCTGTGATTATTCCTAATAGGCACAGCTGTCTCTATGTATCTTTCAGCATGATTGTACAGGGTCACTCTGAACAATGCTGCATAGGCAATAGTGTTCTCATGGCTTGGGGAAACTTAAGTTTTACTAGAATTTTACTAGATTATCACTCAACAGCAGGAATTATGTCTTTGAATAGCTCATAAGACTTTCAGGCTTAGCAGGGGTTCAAGGTTTTACTTTTATTTCAAAGAAGAGAATTTTATGGTCTGAACTTAACAGAGAGGACATCACACTAGGTGTATATAGCATTCTCCGATGTTAGTGTGGACCATATCCAATATATCTGTGCCCCTAAAAGGGGCTAGATGGTTCAAGGTGTTTAGGCTGACATGGTCCAGGAATCTCTGTGCCTGCACATTCTTGGTCATGTATGATTCCCAATTTATACTGAGACAGTTAAAGTCACCCATGAATAGGGTGTTGGATTGAATAGTGAATGTCTCCAGTAAGTTTAAGTACTTGTTATTGGTTTCCTGGGTCATAGAGAGTGCACTATAACACTTGTTATTGGTTTCCTGGGTCATAGAGAGGGCACTATAACACTTGTTATTGGTTTCCTGGGTCATAGAGAGGGCACTATAACTTGCAAGGATATGGTAGGGGACTCTACTTAGGGTAATTTGGATATGGAGATGCTTAAGCATGACATTCTGCTTGACAAGCCTAGAATTATATATGTTTTTGATGCAAATCACCTCACCTCCACCTTTAGTCCCTGGCCGTGCAGTAGTAGGTCTAAGTATGTAGAAGGCATTGCAGCCCTGCACTGCCAGGATGTTCTCCATAGCTTTAAATCATGTCACAATAACTGTGCAAACTTCTGCGTTCGCTAGGATGAGGACAGCTTGGAGGAGCAGATCTTCTTGTTTAGATTTTCTAAAGTTGGTTTTGCTATGTTTGAAGATTTGTCTGTTTGGCATTGCCTAAAAAAGGCACAGTGGGCGAGGGCAATGTTTTAGCCAATATTCAAAATCCAAGAGAGGACAGGTGTAGACCATCCCTAATAAAGCAGTATGGTCTGTTGGCCTTAACCTCCCTTGCTGATAAATATTGTACCTTCTTGTAGTGATACCGAAAACCAAGCCAGTTATTAAAGTCAAGCATCCTTTCTTCATATTGTGCCATAATCCTTTTGAGAGGTTAGAATGCTGCTCTGTACTAGGTTCCTTCCAGCCTAGGACACATAATCCAAGAGCTCTATCATGTCTCTCTCTTCATATAGGCTAAGGAAGTACTTCTCAATTCATTTACAGCCACGTGGACTATGACTGTATCATACTGGTACTTGCAAACTAGTGGCCTGAGTGCATGCATGAACTGGCAGATCCTGGTATCTGATAGGCAACTGACTGACTTTTTTTCTTACATAGCCAGGTGAGTGGGACATTTGCATATCTCACAATGGAGTCTCCAATGACCAGAATATTGAGTTGAGTGGTGGCTCATTGAGAAGTCGAGGCTTCATGATATGTGGCCGTATGTGCTATGGTGAGTGTTTCTTGACAGAGTGCCTTTGGAGATGCTGAGGATATTTTTCATAGGTGCAGTGTCTGGGTGGCCTTTCTAGTTTAGGAAGACTTCATTTAAGAGCCTCAGCATATGTGGATCTATGTGTCTGATCCATACTGTGTGTGATGAGTGTAGTGTACGCACTACTGACAATCTGGGAGGTATAATGAATGCATGTATGATATAGCTTTGCCTTCATTAACATTGTGTAATTAGATCTCTCACATATATTAACAGTTTAAGAATTAGTTGGTTGTCAGAAATATGAGGCAATTGCCCTGTTGCCCTAAGGTACCAATATCCACCAAGATGGCTGAGGAAATAGCAGTAGAGTTGACATCCGTGTTTGCAGGTCATTTTTGCTGGATCAAAAGGTTGCTAAAGGAGTATGGAATAAAAACAGGCATATCTAATTCAAATCTCAGGGTGCAATGCTTGCCACTGTGCAAGCTATTTTCTCTTTGCACAACTGGGGACTGGAGAAGGTTCAATGTTTTTTTTTTTTTCAGAAAAAAATGTCAGTTCTAGGTGCCTTATTTTATATAGGCACTGCTAAAACCCACTGTGTATGCATCACAAAAAAGGCCAACATATTTCAGGCACAGAAAACTGACTAAACATATGAAATAGCCTTGTGGCCAATCAGAGGATCACACTTATACTTAATTCTCTGTGATTCCCACCTCAGAACAGACCAGGCTACCACCCCCATGCCACAAGATGCAGTCTTGTGTCTCCATAATGTAAAACCACAAGACAAAATGCAAGAGGAACAAAGCTACAAATAACTGATTAAACCAGGAAACACTAATACAAATTACTCAATGCAGGAGCAAAGATAAGAGCTGTGAAAATGAGTGACACTTTGAGAATTAAATGCACATTGCATGGTCTACAGACCATACATGAAGGTGCCATACAAATCTAGAAAGGACTATTTTTCCCCTATGAGGATACACATATTGGAATATGATTACCAATTTCTCCTTGACAAACATATGACACACCTCTGAATACCAGTAGGAATGTACAGGGGGATGCTCAAACGCTATGGTGATACTGTGATATGACCAATTTGATACCATGTACATCATTACACAACAGCCAAACATTTGCATATTCACAATATTGGATGCATAGCAAGCACAGACATTGGCTGTGTAATGGGGAATCAGGTTGTATGACATGGGAGGTTGCCAAGGCCAGTGTGGTGTACCTATTTGGTGTCATACAGGTTTCAGGCATTTAACAATGTCAACAAGTAATGTACATCCACCATCTTTAAGAGTAGTGTTCTACACAAAACAGTCAAGTATGCAGTAGGAAGCCACTGTTATAAATACTTGGCAATACCATTACATGTGGGCATTTAATGATAAATAAAGCAAAGCACACTTATGAGAACTTGTGAATTGAAACCAAAGCATACCTGTTATTATTAGTGAAGTTAAAACAAAGTAAAACTGAGAACATATCTAAAGTTACGGAAAAGTTAGTCTGTAACTACTGGTACAGTTAAATCTAAACAAAACTGGAAGCACAGGTGTAGTTAATTAGCATCATTGCAAACACATATAGTCAAGCATGTGATGTAGTGAGGACAGTAACCTTATAGATAGCCCTACGCTTGGGCAGGTATTTTACTCTATTCTGGCTAATCATTCAATGCTAACACTGCTCATCAGAGCACTTTATGATCATGGCATCCCTCACTTAATTGGCAAGTTAATGTCAGGCATCCACCTAATACTGAAGGCCATCATATGAGGCCTGCATTGGGACTCCCAGTCGTGCAGATACAGCAGGTGTACAGAGATTTTTGCCACCTGCTGCACATCACAATATCCTTTCCAAAATCAACTATTCTGGATGTAATATGCTCATGGTTCATTGAACCCAGGAGGTCATTCATGTTGATGCATATCAGATGCTTAAAGAAAACCAGGCACTACAAACTAGAAAGTAAAAACAAATAGACGGAACGGCAAAGCAGTCTGTACGAAGGTTTAATAAACAAATCCAAGTCCAACACAGTAACTTTCTTTAAGCGCTTTTCGTTTGTTCAAAATAAACAAACTTCTTCAGAAGTACTAACTGACACAACTACAAGCAATTAATACAGAAAAGTGCGGGAAGACCAGATCCAACACAGTAACTTTCTTTAAGCGCTTTTCGTTTGTTCAAAATAAACAAACTTCTTTAGAAGTACTAACTGACACAACTACAAGCAATTAATACAGAAAAGTGCGGGAATACCCGCACTTTTCTGTATTAATTGCTTATAGTTGTGTCAGTTAGTACTTCTGAAGAAGTTTGTTTATTTTGAACAACGAAAAGCGCTTAAAGAAAGTTACTGTGTTGGACTTGGATTTGTTTATTAAACCTTCGTACAGACTGCTTTGCCGTTCCGTCTATTTGTTTGTTACTTGCATATCAGACGCATGTCATGGACATCGAGTGATGTATATTGATGGATAGCATGGTAAGGTGACCTAACCCAATACCAATAAGCAGCAGTATGACCACAACAGGCATCTTTGGAAAGGATGGGAGATAGACTAATGTGAACCTATACCATGTGATATCACACATCTACCAAAATAGTGTACAATATCATAGCAACATACCACAAAGCATGAGACTGCCATGTCTTGTCACCTTTATAGGCTGATGGCAGAGTATGTACAGCAGCCTACAATTTATGTTCTGATGCAGGCAAGCACTCTCCAGCACCCATAATGGCTTATAAAATAATGTATTACATTCCTAACTCAGAACTGTTTTCAAAATAGCTTCAATAGTGTAATTGTCATACCCTGAAGCATATAACAATATAACAAAAGCACCATTGTTATCCTGCTACCTATTTAACTACAGTATACTGCAGAGATTCTTTTTACAGAGTATTCTAGTGTACTACACAAAATAAAAGTGTTCCTCAGTAGTAAGGGTACATAAGCCATGGAGATGCAAGAATGGAGATTAGATATATATACTTTAACTTGGTGCTGAGCAGCCACAATCTGCAGACAATATGATACACAAGACAGGGAGGTTGGGCTGGGGTTTGCAGCCATATAGGGCACAAGTCTATACAGCAGCATTACACCTGATATTTTGCTAGATATAAGGGATTGCTGAGTACCCCATAAGATGTTAACACACACAATAGACATGTGGCAGACTGCGCAACCTTGATCTCTGGTACACAACTGCTGGTGACATACACATAGTAAGTGGTGGAGTGAGGTGGGGGAGGTATAACTAAATAGTGTTGGCTCTGAGGGACACATGGTGGTGTAACCTGGAAGAAAACAGGTCCATATGGTTAGATCATAGTATACATGTTTGTCCTCATGATATCCTGACAAGACTGCTATGAGCACGTTATGGGTAGGGCGTGAACAGCAGGCATGCCACCCATTGCAGGCTTGTCCATTATAGGGATGCTGAAGTACAATATGGTGTTTCTCTCCACATGATAGCATCTGACTATGTCCATGCTATCATGTGGAAAGAATGGAGCTGGTGGTCAGTTAGGGAGAGTCAGATCCATCTGCAATATGGACAGTGAGAGCACAAACCTTTGTAGCTACTGTCTGCAAGGGTAACCTCAAATATACACTGGCCATCTAATGAGGCTGCCAAATGTGCTGTGTTTTCATTGAGAAATGCATATTGCCTCTCATTTCACATTTTTATATGTTTCTGAATCATGACACCATCGTATTTTCTCGCATTTGCATTTATCATTAGCATTATTGTGTAGTATCACTCATACTTTTCATATAATTTATTGTCCATTTAAATACGAGGCTGATGGTATTATCCCCATGTAGCACCAGAGTATTACCTGTATATCTGAACTGATCTCATCTCGCACATCACACATCACTGCAGTTTCATGTAGAGCAATGTGTTATTTCTTTCTGAATCCCTACCATTGTACAAAATCCTAGTCTAACACCGGTTTGAATGTTCTGAAATTGCGAATTTAAATTAGCGATCGACACGTTAGAGGACTTAACTACAGATATAATCTGCGTTCCACACAACTCCTCTTAGGTATCTTTTCAGTGTTGCTTATTAAAAATAGAAATAACAATGAAAATATTAGAAAATTACTTATTTGCCTAAACTTCTGGATCTGACAGTTCACACAAATATGAATTTGGTATAATAGAAAATTAAAATTAGAAAAGGTACATATAATAATCTTTAAGAAGCTTTTCTGTACAACATTAAATAGCTAAGTTATGTTTTCTTTTTTCTTCTACTTGACCCAGAATTCCAGCTTTTATTTCTTTGTTTCTTCTCCACTTCTCAGCAGGTCATTGATTTTGTACAAACTCTGTTCAACAACTTCATGTTGCTTATTCATTGACCTAAACAAATCTAAGTACTCAACTTTTGTAGCTTTACTTAATACACTGCAAAATGCCACTGAGCATTAAAGTGCTTATATTTCTCTTCTCTTTTCTTCGACAGTGCTTTCAGTGATGCATAGTTTTTTGCAGTACAGGAAATCTTCAGAAGATGAAATTCATTTTTTTATAAGCAAGTGAATAAAAAAGACCATGGTCTATCTGTCCAGAATTTTGCAAAAGTTTATCTTCTCTTGTGCAATTTTCCATCAGAAGGAAACTAAATAAAAAGTATGCTATTAATTCTGCAATAAACAGAAAAAAAAATAAATTAATTAATTAATACATAGAATAGTAGACAGATTATCAGAGCATGGGACGTTATAGTCCACCTGCATACCATTCATAGCCTCTAGCATTCCAACACAGCAAGGAATAATAGGTTTTTGACTTAAGCATTTGCCAGCAAATACACGTGCACACACAAATACACATGCACACAATCAAACACAAAATGAAAAGTAGAAAAGGGAACTGAGTAGCATAGCAGAGATATTGGAACATGTGTTTCCTGTGTTTGTAGAAGCAATGCAGTAACAGATGGCAGCAGGCAGCCACATATGGAGCTTAGCTGTCTCTGCAAATATAGTTCAAGGGCATACAGAATGTCATGGTGAGATCGCTAGAACCCAAAAGAGGCATGCCAGGCCATTGACAGACAATAATATGGAACAAGAGTGAAGTGGGATGCAAAAAAACAGAAGAAGATAGTGAGAAACACAGTACAGTACCCGGTCCTGTGATCCTGGAAAGAGTAGGATAGCTGTACAGTAGACATATCCCCAAAGTGTGATTCATGCAATGAAGAGTAACACCATTTCAGAACCACAGAAATATACGTACATTCACAGCATACAACATGTATGAAAAATATCTGCAGCTCCATTCATCCATCCATACATACATACATGCATACATACATAAATAGCTCAGACCTCAATACATACATGAACAACTACTGTGGTACAGTAGAAAGGTGTTGGGATCAGAATGCTGATGTACAGTAGGAGACAGTTATATTCAGCAGTGCAAACAATGCATTTGAAAAATGAAGGCTCACTGTTGTAAGGTGTGAGTAGGACTGCATGGACAGCTCTATCAGTGGCTTCTGAGTGAGCATCACACTACCTTATCCTGCAGCACACAAATAATCACTCTCTCTGTAAATAACTGGAACAATAGGCATGAAGGATGGCAGGAAATATAAGGTAAGCGCAAAGATGTGAATCTCATAATATGGCTATGCATTATCATAATGGAGGTGGAGTCAGTCTTTAGTCTTAGAGACAGCAAGATGGAATAGACTGATCCAGGGAGTGGAACCTCCAGTGACTGTTACATTGTACCACTGGAGCTATGGAGGCATTTATACAACTACACACCTTCCCAGATTGAAATCCAGCACCAGTGTATTAAAGAGTGCATGCAGTTTCATGAAAGGGTGTGAAAGGGTAAAACATACTGTTGCTGCATTCTGAAGAACTGAGATTATTGCAAGGAAAATTCAAACATTTTGATAGTGTTGAATGGGGAGGAACTTGTGCATTTGGCGAGATACAATAATGCACCAACCATACAAATGCAGTCTGTGCTGACATCTTCAATTGTCTACAGTAGTAGAGTTTTCACAAGACAAATATCCCGTGCAAGTTTGTTCAAGGACCCTATATACTATACAGGATGTGAGCAATGATGTGGTGTAAACACTGCCACCATGGCATCTCCCAGCAAAAGTGGTGACATAACTCATGAGGAAGGGTAGTAACCATCTTTCAGATAGTATACATATTAAAGCCTACCAGGTCTTCACTGTTGGAGGGAACATTTCTACCCAGGATCTAGGAGAAGGAGGATGCCATCACCATCATAATTTTCACTACCCTGAAGACCCTGCAGGACATGGCACACTCAGAACTGCTAGTGATAGATGGCACAGTCCTTATCCACAGCACGGTGTGCCAACTGGACTCAATCTACAAGTATGTAGGGTGTGTAGGCAACAGGCATCTCCTGCCATCACCTTTGCCTCATATAAAGGAAATTGTAAGGAACCTATTATGCACTGTTATATTCCCTTGAGGATATGGCAAAGGCATAGGAGCTGTCCATACATCCATAGTACAACAGCATATATTTTGAAAGTGGTATGCACATCAATGTGAAGGTGACCTTCTCAAAGTGTAATCACCATAGGTTCATAGGTTCATAGGTCTGTACTAGGCTAATGTCCCTGGAGCCTTTACAAGCCTAGCCCATAGTAGTGCCCTGGCATTATACCACCCGACCTTAATTCCCAGTGCCTCTATCACTGGCATGATTCCCGGGGTGAACTTTCTATGTCCCATCCACTCATCAAGCTTTCTCTTGAAGAGGGCCAGTGAAGTGCTCTGCTTGACATGTATGGGAAGTCTATTCCAAAGCATGGGCAGTCTCTGGATTATGAACCTGTCCCTCCAGCATGTTATGTTGATTGTGGTAATGAGGTTGCAGTCTCTGGAGCGTGTGGTGTGGAGGGATTGGGATTTCTTTAGATGTAGCATTTCTAAGAGAGCTGGGTCAGACATGGCTTTATAATTCAAGCAGAGATCACCTGTTAGTGTTTTTGAGTCTGTCCATGTAGGACATGCATTTTAGGTCTAGGATCCTCTTCCTGAAGTACTTTTGTGGCTTTTCCAGCTGTTGTATGTGTCTAGTGAGGTACATGCCAAATGGGGCATTATACTCAAAGACTGGCCTAAAGAGGGAAGAGTAGAGTGAGATGATGACTTTTTCTTCCTGAATGCAAAACTCTTGGTAATGAGATGTACCAAATAGAAGGACTTTCTGACCACAGTGGCAATGTGGTGGCTGAAGGAGAGGATGCTGTCAACCTGCATCCCCAGATCTCTTATAACTCCTTCAGTGTTCAGTGGGCTCCCATTGATGTGGTAATTAGTAGGAACTGAGTTTTTCTCAAAGGGGATGATGACGCATTTTTTGGCATTAAGCTTAAAGCCATGGTTTCGACACCAGTTATTGGTCTCAGTGAGGCCTTTCTGTAGGATGTCTATATCACTTGGGGAGTTAATAATGGGTCCCAGCTTGCAGTCATCTGCGAATTTGGTCAGCCAGAGTCTGTCCCTGTTGGCCTGACTTCTGAGAAGTAGATGCCAAACAAGGACCCAGGACTGATCCCTGTGGGACTCCACGCTTGACTGGTCGGCAGTCTGACCTGGAGTCTGCTACTTTTACACTGTGGGTTCTATCTGTGAGCCAGTTTGCAACCCAACTAGTGATGTAGGGATTGATGCCTAGTTTGGTGAGTTTATCAATAATTCCTGAGTGAGGAATGGTATCAAAGGTCTTGGCCAGATCGAGGTAGGCTGTATGAACTGCCTTGCTCTCATCCACAGCTCTGGTGACTGACTCAAAGAAGTCAAGCAAGTTGAGCAGGCATGATCTAACTTTCAAAAAAACAAATTGTGTGGTATCTATGGTTTGGGGATTCCCTATATCCTTGTTAATTAGATCCACGATGATGTACTCCATAGCTTTACGTATCAGACTCGTCAGGCTAATGGGGTGATATGTCCCAGGGTCTGTAGTCTCTCTCTCTCTCTTTATGGAGATGGATGACTGTAGCAGTGCACCATTCAGTAGGGACAACGCCTGAGGTGAGGCAGTGATTGAACAGGGCACACAGATGTGTTGCCAGTTCACTTTGTAGTTCATGTAGAACTCATCCAGGGATATTGTTGGGTCCCATGGAAGGTGTATTCTTGGCCTTGGATAATGCAGCTTTAACCTGTTGTGCAGTAATGCTGGATGCCTGGCATTCTTCCAGTATTAGGATTGGTCCTTTGGGGGGGGGGAGAAAGGCACTGAATCTGTCGGCCAGTATGTTGGCAATATCTGTTGGCTCAGTATAGGAGGTACAATTGTGCAGTAACTCAGAGCAAACCTTGGTATTGCCATGGAGATTCTTGATATAACTATAGAAGGCTTTATGGTTGTTTTTAGTGTCTCCTGCAATTCAGCCTTCATAGCTGGCTTTAGAGGTTTTGATGAGAGATCTCAAGTTTTTGTTGAGGCTAATAAAGGAGTTTTTCCAGTCTTGAGACTTCACCTTTTTCTGCAACAGTTTCTTCCTTCTGTTTTTGAGTTTATCAATGGCAGGGGACCAGCAGATTGGCTTCCTTTTTTTGGAGGAGAGCAACTTGGTTCTGTTGGGTATGGCTAGTTCCATGCATTAATATATGTGTTCGTACAGTATATTGGTGAATGATTTGGCAGTCATGCATCTATTTTCCATTGGCATGGGTGCCATGAAGTTAGCCATCTCTATTTTTAGGAGCCCAAAGTCAGCTTTGGAGAAGTTTTTCATGATGATTACCTTTACGGGGGTGTGGGTGAGATGTGGATTTCCATGGTGATTAGTTTTTGGTCAGATCTAACCAGAGAGGAATTGACTACTGGTGTAGAGAAACAGTTGCCCATGTTAGTAATAACCAGGTCAAAGATGTTGCTTATTTTAGTGGGGGTAAAAATGATCTTGTCCAGGGAATTGGAACTGATGAATTCCACAAAGCGTTGGGCCAGTCTTTGGTGCATAAGTAGTTTTCCCAGTTGATGGAGGAGTAGTTGAAGTCACCTAGTAAGAAAGTGTCGGGTTGGACCCTAATAGTTTCCAGGGTGCTTAGAAATGTGGAGTGAGAGTCTTGGGACATGGTTGGGGACCTACAGCAGGCTATGACCTGAATTGCCCTCTCACCCAATGTTAGTTGTACCTGAAATATCTCAGATGAATTATGCTGGGCTACTAGTCTGGAGGTGTGCATATCTTTTATGAATATGGAGACACCACTGCCTTTTGAGCTTTGGTCCATGTTCTGGGGCTGAAAGGTATGGAATGAGTTATAGCCTGATAGTGCATGGGGTGCTTTCTGCTGCTTTAAACCAGGTCTCTGTTACAGCACAAATGTCGATGTTCTCCATTCTGAAGAGTGCTTCAAGCAAGTGCATCTTGAGATTTAGACTTCTAGCATTAAGCAACATGACCCTCAGATTTTATTTATTTATAGCTGTAATGGTAGTAATTTTGGTCTTTGGAACATCACCTAAAAACACACTAGGGGGTGGCAAGAGCCTTAGCCAGTATCCGAAAACCCAGAGGTGACAGATGCAGGGCATCTCTGGCAAAGCATCGAGGTCTGTCAATCATGTCATCCCAAGCAGACAGATACTGGATCCCCTTAGAATGACAGCAGAAATTTAGCTAATTGTTGAAGCCAATCATTTTCTGATTGTACTGCAGTACCATTCCGGGCAACAGTATGATGCTGTTCAGGTCTAGGGTCATACCTGCCTGGGCCACATAATCCGAGAGCTCCACCATGTCTCTTTTCATGTAGTCCAGGGAGGTGCATCTCAGGTCATTTACACCCACATGGACAGTGACAGAGTCATACTTGTTGTGGAGTGACCTGAGTGCATGTGTTATGTGTCGGATTCTGGCACCTGATAGACACCTGGTTGTTACCTTCTCCTTATTCAGCCTAGTGAATGGGACATCAGTGTGCTTCACTATCAAGTCACCTATGATTAGTGTATTGGGCAAGCTGTTTTGCCTTAGGGGCTTAGGTTGAGGGGCACACTGTGTAGGTGAGCTATGTGTCTTGTGGTTTGTGCTGTGTTGTGGTGGTCAAGTGAGTTTCTGCCTTCGAGGTCTCTCCTGTTTGGGTAGATTTCTATTGAGAGCCTCCACGAAGGTGGGTGTGTGGTTTGTGTTTTTATGTGAGAGCTGTGATGGTGAGTCTTCTGCAGGGCTATGTGTTGCATGTGGTATGGTGCAGGTGTTGGCCTTCTCCTCTTGACTAGCTATTCCGGTCTTGGCAAGAGAGTGCATGACTTGAAATTTGAATATATAAGTGCATCTCTCACAAGTTTGAGTGTTGGGAGGTAAGAGGAGAGGGTTGTCTGTGTACATGAGGCAGTTGCTACACTGCCTCAGAATGCCCGAGTTCACTAGGTTAATAAGAGAAAGCACAGAGAACTGACCTTTAGGCATGCCGTGAGGGGTGGTCATTATTACTAAGTACTGGAGCTGTTTCCTTATATATTCCTTTTACAGGAAAAATGTCATTCCAGGTGTCTGGGTCTGTACAAAGCACTGCCAAACATCTGAGGGGAAACTAATACGTAGACCCTGAAAATTTAAGTATGAAGTATTTAGGCAGATATCCTGAAGTTAGAAAGAAATCAAGCAGTACTGGCTGAAAAATAAAGAATTAGCTTGTCAAGAATGATGAAAAGAGGGGAGTCGCATAAATGGCTGCTGCCTGGCTACTACTAATGCTGGTCTCAGCCCAAGTTCACTGTGTTGAGATACAATACTCTTTTTATTCTTCCCTCATCAAAAGCAAAATGTTAGCACCAATCCCAAGATGAGAAGCAGACCATGGCCTGTCTGTTGATTCACAGTCTTATCCCTGATGATGCAAGGGTCTGCAGGCTTGTAGCCTTTTTCTGGTAGATGCCTCAAATAGCAACCAGACCAATCAGGTACATTAAGCACAGACACTCACTCTCCAACCAGAAACAGTCAGGAATCGAGGCACCCTGCTCCTACTCTCACCAGGATCAGAATATAAGCACAGATTCCAAGCTGTCACTATAAAGCAGTTATTAAGCTTTCTATTGTTCAGCAGTCTCCTGGAAATAATGTAATTGCACTCCTTCTGTCACCAGGATAAAATTGAAGCACTAATCCCAAGCTGTCTACTGAGAGGCAGAATGTGGGCTCTCCAATAACTGCTGGTCTTGCAATAGGTGCTTAAAGGTAAGATGAAAAAAAAATGGTTTATCCTAAACGCTACAGTGTGTACTAGAGGAGTTAGATGTGAAAGCAGGTAACTTAATATTTACCTGTCTAAAAAGTTAAGTTTTAGTGGAGAGTCACTGTTTTTAAAACAGCAAGATAAAATGAAAGGGGGTGGTCACTTTTGTATTCTGGTACTATGGAATACAGTAGGATGGCCAATAAATGTAAGTAGTTGAAGGGGAGTGATTTTGCAAAATGATAATTTTGTGCTTACTCACACCAACCAGCAAAAGCAGAGAGGAAATGAGATATATGGTCAAATTAACATAAGGGGCACCCAACTAGAAAGACAGTGGTGTTTAACAACACAACAGTAACTGGGTGGAAGAGTGGGGAAAAATGTCTGTTTGACTCACAAGAGACAGAGCTTTGGTCTCTTTTCAAGTTTTAATATGCAGTTCAAGTAAAACATAGTGCAAAGAAAATAAATCACAGTATATAAAATAGAAAAAGGGAATAAAGTTATACAAAATGCAACAAATAAAAAGCAAACTAACCTTTCCCTCACAAAAAAAAAAAAACTGTAGCAGCGTCTGGGTGAGCCTTTCAAGTAAAGCTCTCAAATGTTTTATTTTACCATTTAAATAGGTTTAGTTCCTAGCTCCACCCCCTCAGTTCACAGATGATTAACCTTAACTGAGCTGTTGTAACTTATGTGTGACTCCTTAATTGACCTGTTCTAATTTCTGTCGGACTCACAAGAGACAGAGCTGTGGTCTCTTTCCAAGTTTTAAAAGCAGAATACAAGTAAAACACAGTGTAAAGAAAATAAATCACAGTACACAACATAGAAAAAGGCAAGAAAGTAATACAAAATACAACAAATAAAAAGCAAGCTAACCTTTCCCTCACAGCAAACTGTAGCCGAGTCTGGGTGAGCATTTCCAGTATACCTGTTACAGAACATATGACAGCAAGGTGCAGCATGATGGACTGACCACGAAGTAGAAAATGCACCTTGCCTTTTACATAGGGTGTTTTTGAGTTATAGCTGTTGGCAGAACTACTCTTACAGGAAATCCCAGCGATATTCATAGATGACAAAAGTACTGTAACTTAAGGCTGTGCTCCTCCTAAAGTACTTTAAGGAGAACAACATCTCAGGTTATCTGTAATGAGAGTGGGAGGCTTTAAATAATGAAATCACCAATGTTCCCACCATCCTTGTCTTTAGTATATTCACTGGCAATGGTTGGACTGCCATGTGCAAAGAATGCAGTGGAGTCATGTCACTGTCATTTCTGTGCCTTATCAGTTTAGTGTACAGTATCCACCATGATAATACTGGCATCCCACAGCAAGTGCAGTACAGGGTGAATGATTTAATGAATATATATCACCACATGGAGCCATTGTACCCCAGGCAAAAGAAGTTGTTCCTCAGGATGAGCTAATATTAAACATTGCATCAGTCTGAATCATACACCTTCTTGGATTAAACGTAATTGCAAGGCATCTATCCCTCTAGGTTGTGCTACAGTCTACAGAGTCTTCTGTGGGTCATATCGACATCTGGACAACATAATAAACATGATACTTACCTTTCATAGTATCCATTGTCCTGCTGGTGAATTTTTATTGATGATAATGTTGACCACATACAGTTGTAGAATACTGTCAGGTTACATCTCTCCAGACCATTATGCCTTCTAATTGCAGACCAGCTATTATGTCCTGGTGTCTACATTACCAATTATCCCAGTGCTCTTTCACTCCTGCCACAGCTGATCCGAACAATAACCATAGATCTTTGTCATACAGTTATCCAGTTCTACATATTGCTGCTTAGCTGCATAATGGTAATGAGGAGGAAGCACCCTACAACCCTGCATTTCTACAGATTCTTGTACCCCAATCACACAGTGCATACACTTCTAGCAATCACTGTGGGCACATTGGTGTAAGAATTAGTTGCATTCTGTAGTGGCAGATTCCTTTTGTTTTTTTTCCCTCCAACACAGCATATTCAACATTTGTGCACTTTTATTCACCTGCTGACCCTACACTCTTGCCACATGTGTAAGGCATGATATTGCACAGCATTGCTCTCAAATCTGTCCTCAGCCTAGAACACCAAGTATGCCTGGATACAGCTATAAGTGCTCACACTTGCATGTCCAGGAACACTCCGCATACATACACACACACACACACACACACACACACACACACACACACACACACACACACACACACAGAACTGCATACATAGCATGCATTCTTCACTCACACATGCACTGAAAAGCAAAGACTCACAAACATGCACTACACCCAGCACCTAATAAGCTTTTCCCAATAAACTTCCTGATTATCACCCTTTTTCTGTTGTACCCATGACCCCACCTTTCTGTTCCAACCTTTACTTCACCATCTACCACTGTTTCACATTTACAAGCACCTTGTTTTCTCAATGTCTGCCATTCATATTCATGGATTATCTCATTATAATGTTAGTGGCCTGAAAAAATATGATGGGTAATTTCACATATTACTCCACTCATATTCTAATAAAATTCACATTCATTTGCCCTTTTCTATTAGTTTCTATTTCAACAGACCTTACATTACATACAGGAGCACCAAGTGGATACATGCATACAAACATAGAAAGTCCCAGATAGGCCTATAATCATGTGAGGTAGTGCCAGGGGGAGAAGGATAGTGCATGTGTAACATATGCCATCATAGCTAGCTGGAGGTTTGTAAAGAATTATATGGTGTTTGAATATCAAACTGATTTGTACAGATGCTTGTGTTAAAAATGCATTTGTAAAGTTGTTTGGGTTAAAATGTATCAACGGTGGGTCCTGCTAGGCAGAAAAGAAATATACATGTATGTCAGAGTGTATTGTTGAGATTGATGAAATGTATATATTTTAACAGAGGATACTGGAAGAGAAGGGGTTAAGCTCAGCCCAGTTAATATTAAGAAAATAGCATGAAATGAAATTACTTGGTTTAGGCCATAAAGACTTTATCTCACATGTCTGAATGCAACCAAAGATGAAATGTCTGTGAAAAGCCTGGGCTGGGATCCTGCTCTATTTTTTTTAGTGGAGAATTAATTGCTAACCTGGGATGTCAGAGAAACACTTGTTAGATTCTGCAGGAAGGATGAACGTGTTGGAAATGTTTTACAGTTTCCAGATACTGTAATAAATCTTAGCTAAAGTTCTATGTGTATATTGTCACACATCAGTGCCAGATCCTGGCTCAATTCCTAGTGAGGGTAGTATGGGAACCACAGAAGTCAGATGACCAGATTGGATGTCATTCTGTAGCTAGCACTGAAATTGTATTTGAACACTAGCGAGAGATGCAAGGAGTGCACTCTGTTTAGACCTAACTAGACACTCATCCAACTTCATCTTGCCTTGTTTTAGTAAGTAACTAGGGAACAGTAATTCTTCAGTAAGTTAAAAAATATAGTGAGATTAGCTAAATGCATTTTTTTTCCTGTATCTGTCTGAGTATTTCCATCTGTGCATGTTTTTTTTATATATTTCCTGTGATTGAAATTCTGGTATTTATTCTAAATAGATATTCAGTATTATAGCTTTTTTATTATTTATTATTAAATATATCAAAACCATTCATTGTGACTGGTCTTCTAGAAAATATTTAAACTTTTTAGAGTACTTGCATTGATTTAGCAGCACTGTGACTCCACAATCCTGAATGTCTACTGTTTGGTTAAACACTACCATTTGTATAAGTATTAATTTTACTAAGTGTAATTGGATACTCTGGTAAGAGCCTTAAAGCAGCTAGCTTTGGGTGTACTGATGGCAGCAAATCCACCCTATAGTCTGCGTGGAGGTGGCAGAGTGTGTAAATTGTGTCACCCTTTACCATATGTGTGTAGGTGTGTGTGTGTGTGTGTGTGTGTGTGTGTGTGTGTGTGTGTGTGTGTGTGTGTGTGTGTGTGTGTGTGTGTGTGTGTATGTGTGTTTGTGTGTGTGTGTAAAAATCAAATCTCAGAGATAGTGTGTGTGACAGCTATTTTGACCAGGGACACTGAGAGTACTGATTTCCCAGACTGGGTGGTGGAGGACTTGGCTTAGAACACCTAGCTAAGAATGCAGCTGTATACTGGTCAGTGGGAGTCTTATTAGTGGCCTTGAGAGAAAGCACAGCCCCAAAACTGGAGTGTGCATTCTCTGTGTGATTTTAAGGGAAACCATACTTGGTGCAGAGGGATGCATCTGAAAATACTGTGTGTGTCTTTTTTTCTCACAGCAAATGTTCCCACCAGTGGCAGTGATGAGGATTGAAGCTCCTTGATCACTTGCCCACTCGAGGGAGATCTCAAGGCCCATAGTTAGATAGATTAGCTAGTGATGTATTTAGCATTTAACATCAGTATCACAGTATTGGTAATTATGACATTGCAAAATCCTTCTCCTCAGAAAGCAAAAATTTAAACAGTTATAATTTAGAGCTTAACACTAATGTCTTCTTTTCTGTGTAGAGTACACAGTTGTAGCTGCAGAAAAAAATGTCATAACATAAAATAACACAGGAAGAAAGGCTACAAAGAAAAATGGCTAACCATGATACTGGCGCAGGTTATGAATGACGTTTTAACTTCTTTTCCCCTTATAGTTGTGCACTTATCTTGCAAATTTCTCTTTCTTATCCAAACATAAATTGATTTTTTTTTTTACTTTAGTTACTTCACTGGGCTTATATTTAAGTTTAATAAACTGATACATTTGCTTACTGTATGTAAAACTGTCCATTTACTTCCTGATTTTGTGTCATAAAGTCCCACCGTCTGATGATGATGCATTAGAATGGAGAAACAGTTCTATAGTGTGTTGGCATGTTTTCTACAGTTGTCAGCAAATTTTATTACAAAATAAGCAGAATGCAACACAATTAGTTACTCTGTCAGACAATAAATCAGTAAAGAAACACAGCTATATTCAAGTGAAAGGTAACAAAAATAAGACAGACAGGATAAGGTTCTTAATAAGGTGTATAGTGCTTGGCAGGCAGTGTAATAAAACAGATGTGAAACTAATAAATCACTGTCTACTAATAGATTGACTGATAACGTTTAAGAAGATAACTGGATTTGTGTATCACATACATTCTGGATTTGTCCAGATTACCAGTTACAAGATGAAAAATAAAAAGAAAGACAGTGAAAGAGAATCCATAGGTCACTGAAGCAGTGAAGCATTTTATGAGCTTTGAAGGTTGGTAACACATAGCAGTGTTGAACAGGCAAGAGTATACCTATCAACTTCTTTAATTAAGAATTATTGACAAATCCAAAAATAATGGGAGGACAATGGATCAAATCAGGGACAGTTTTGAACTATGCTCTAATTCACTTACAAAGTTAAGAGAACAACAGATGTTGCATATACATGCATTTTCTGAACAATAAAAACCATGAAACTATGCCTGGTAGTATTGACTGACTACAGTTCTCAGGGATTTACCAGAAATTTAAAACCATTACAAGGGACAGCATTAACCTACGATGCAAAATCAGGGACAGCTGAGTGGTATGGAAAGAAAGCAAAATATAGTAGTGTTCTGTGGAATTAAATTTAGAAGCTGTCAGAAGTATCTGTGTGGTAGAAAGGCCTGGCAGTCTGCTTCTGTAATATGCCACAAAAACCCTATGGGGTCTTCCCATAGAGTCGCAATGATATGAGGTTGACTCAGGGGCAATTACTTGCTTTACTCTGTATGACACACTCTCTATCACACTGCTGTATATTGTAGTAGTTGTATAATATGGAATGTTCACTTCACTGCCATCACAAAAGGAGATACTGCCATCCCAGCTATCTGGAATTTTGTAAATAATTATATGTCATTTGTGAATATCAACATGATTCATATAAAATGTCTGTGTTATGAATGTATTAGAGCAGTATGTCATATAAAATGGTGTGTAAATACACGTGTGCTGAAGAGGTATTTTAGAAAGTGCTGTTTGAAATGAATCCACAGTGTACCATACTGGACTAGAACAGAAATGTACATACACTATTATAACTGTATAATGTATATATTTTAACAGGGGGCACTAAAATGCAGGAGGTTAACTTGCAAAACTTCACAAAAATAGCTGAAATTAAATTACTTTATGGCTAGGCCTTAAAAAAAGCTTTGTCTTTCAGTTTCAGTGCAGCAAGGAGACACAATGTCTAAAACTAAGGAGCTTTCCTGTATTGTCTTGGAAGTGTTTTGTTGTTTTATGAATTCCACCATTTGCTAAAGATTTGAGGAAAAGTCCTTGTCTATGTATTTTCACAGGTGGATGCTAAATACTGCTAACTTTCTGGGAGTTTTACCTGGGATAGAGTCAGATGACAAGAAATGATGTTATTCTACAAGCTATCCCAGCAGTAATATTTGAGATATTAACTTAAGAACTCCCTGAGAGAGAGAGAGCATTCTGTAGTCTGTCTTGGACCTGACTAGGAGACCCATTCACCTCAAATCTGCCTTGCTCTGATGAATTAAGTTACTAGGGAACAGTATAATTCTCTTAGCTATAGACAGGAATATAGAAAATCTTAATTTAGGTGTTTTTCTTTATATATTTGAGACTGTCCTGCAATGTTGTTTTAAATATTTCATGTAATTTTGAACTCTGATGTCACTGTAAATATATATTTTGTATTGTCCTCTTCTTTTATTTTTTATTATTAAATATATTTAAACATTTCATTGTGGCTGATCTGTCTAGAAATATTTAAGTTCTGAGAGTACTTGCATATTTATTATTTGGTGACACTGTGGGCTACTCCTAATAGCCTTGCTCTTGGTCAGACTACCATTTGTATTGATAATAACATTACACAGTAATTCTGGTGGCAGTGGTAACTACCTTATAGTCTGGGCAGAAGGGGGCATAGCTAGTAAACCTGTGCCTATCTTTCCCAGGTGTGTGTGTGTGTGTGTGTGTGTGTGCATAAAACACATCTCCAAGAGTGTGTGTGTCAGCTACTTGGGCAGAGACACTAAGCGCTGTAGTGCTGTAGGACTTGAATTGGAACCCTGGCTAAGAACTCAACTCAATAGCTGTGCTAGTGGGGAGTTTTATTGCGGATCTGGAGAAAGAGGGAGAAACTAGCCCCAGACTGACTGTGATCTCTGTGTGCTCTTAAGGGAAATTGTACTTGATGCAGAGATCTGCATGTGGAAATACTGTGTGTGTACCCGTCATTCTCACAATGCACATCCCCCACTGGTGCCAGTGGTGAGGATTAAGGCTCCTTGATTACCGGTCCAGGGGTGTGGAGTTCACAACTGCATCTTAATTTTCACAGATACACACATTATTCTAAATGTTTTCTTTTCAGCACTAATTCTTAGGGGTATAACATGTCAATACACTGCACAATAGGTCTGTATTTGAGGTCACACATTGATAGTTTTATTCCTAAAACCCATTAATAGACAGTAGTTTATTAGTTTTACATGTTTTTATTACTCTGTATGCCAATTGATTTTAGGTAGAAAACAATTAATTGGTGAATCACCTCAATGGCACTTTGCTAAGAATCTTATCTTGATCCATCTTACTTTTCTTACCCTTCACTTCAATATAGCTGCAGTTTATTAATTATTTATTGTGTGACTGAATAACTGATTGCACTGTATTCTGGTTACCTTGTAATAAAATCTGCTGCAGACTACAGAAAACACTCCAACTCATCATCAGAAGGCAGGGCTTGATGACATAGAATCAAGAAATAATTGGACAGTTGCTTACCATACGGTAAAGAGAAACATCAGTTTATTAAACTTAATTCCATAGATGCACGGAAGTAACTAAAGTAAAAGGAAATTCAAATGTCTGTCATTATTAAGTGACTTCACTCCTCAGTTATTTGCCCAAAAATAAAAATTTTATGAGAAACAGACCAAAAATATGAGGCAAATATCTGAACATTCTCAAAAAATCTGAACATTTGAGAAATATGACTAAGTGAGACACATAACCACAGATGGTAGAAAATATCTATGGTCAGTGAGAAACTATGTTTTGAAGAGTAAAATGTAGACTCCTCTGGTATGGCAACTTCTCAGAGAATATTTAAACCACATATTAAATTTACTAGGCATATATCTTATTACTCATGTGAGTTATGAAGCCTTTGCACTACAAACAACTTCCTAACATAATGCTATGTAACTGGATTTGCTTTGTTTGCAAACACAATAGAAATAAAAATCTCTGCAATAACGAATGCTTATAGTAAATAGTATATAAATTAAGTAAATAAAGCACAAATAGATTTCACTGCAAACAGAGTGGTATATTTAGGAATAATGTTGTAGTTATATATAGCAAGTAAACATTTGCTGATGTGCTGATAAAGAGATTATGACCTTCATACAGAATGCAAAGCTTTTGCAGCACCTAGAAGCAGTCTTCTCACCTGGTTGCAGAGATAATTGTCCCCTCCACTGAGTTTTAAAATCTTTAAAGATTCAGTATAAAACAGAAGGGAAAAACATCCTACCCTCAGATTTTCTTAGGAATATTTCATTTGTGCAGTTACTATACTTCAATAGATTATCTTAAAATCAAACTATTCCATGATTCCCTTTCATAAATGTAGTTAATTTACTCAGTGCTCTATAGATTACTACGTTTGTGAACATACAGTTGCACTACACATAAACAGATCAGCAAATATTCTTACCTCTGCAGTCTAGGAACTAAAGTAAAGACTTTAATAAGCCCCAGGTAGACAGCCTAAGCAATATTTATGTTATAATACAAGAATCGCTAAAGCCACAGCTTGTGAAAAACACTCTATTTATTTAAACGCCAAAATAAAAAACGTTTTTTGTCCAAACGAAATAGTTAGACTTCCTCAGAAACCAAATAATACATATCAGTTAAAATTTGAATACTGCATTTATAAACTTCATTATGAAAAAAGTGCAAAATTTCCACAGCAACAGCATCCGTTAAAGGTACAAGTCACTGAAAAATAAAAATCCTATATTCCTTTCCTTGAAGTTGCATATATATATATATATATATATATATATATATATATATATATATATGTATATATATGTATATACTGATAATAAAAAGCTAGCCAAAATAAATGCATCAAAGTTGATCCTAAGGCTTAAATAAATGGGTCATATAAAATTGAATAATTAAATTATTAAGTTATTAATTTATTAATATATTAATTTTCACTACCATGAAATTGTTTCTCATGGCCAATTCAATAAAACATCAGTTGATCATAAATCTAATTTAAATAAAACCAAAACCCGAAGTAAACACAAATAACATAAAATGAATAACATAAAATAAATAACTTACAATGAAATAACCCATCCCTAAGCCTTCACAAGGACCAACAAATGTAAATTATGTTAATGTGTAAAAATTGCCCTGACTCTATGTGTGATGAATATCCACATGAAAATAAAAAATGAACATTAATAAAACACTCATGAAAGTATAAACACTTATTCAAACCTAGTACATTAAAACCATGACATTATACTCTATATGAACTTATATGTGACATAACATATATATGACCACAACCTCATCTGTCTAAACTTTTCAATTTTAATAAGCACATCAAAGAATATTTTTCATTGAGACCCGGGTTGATGTACGCATTAAGCTTAATCTGCCACAATAATTCCATTTTCTCAAGCAATAAACCAAAAGGCCCCCTCTCAAATCTTGCTTAATTTGGTCTAAAACTCTAAACTGAAATTTGTGGTCAGAAAAGGCCATAATGTGTCTGGCAAGTGCATTATCTTCTTTTTGTAACCTTATGCTTCTCTGATGTTCATAAACCCTATCCTTTAATCTTCTCTCAGTTTTTCCTACGTAAAATGATGGGCAACCTTGGCAGACTGCTAAATACACTACTCCCTTTGAATTACAATTAAAATTACATGACATGAGTGTTTTATTAATGTTCATTTTTTATTTTCATGTGGATATTCATCACACATAGAGTCAGGGCAATTTTTACAAATTAACATAATTCACAGATATGTTTGTTGGTCCTTGTGAAGGCTTAGGAATGGGTTATTTCATTGTAAGTTATTTATTTTATGTTATTCATTTTATGTTATTTGTGTTTACTTCGGGTTTTGGTTTTATTTAAATTAGATTTATGATCAACTGATGTTTTATTGAATTGGCCATGAGAAACAATTTCATGGTAGTGAGAATTAATAAATTAATAACTTAATAATTTAATTATTCAATTTTATATGACCCATTTATTTAAGCCTTAGGTTCATAGGTTCATAGGTTCATAGGTTCATACTAGGCTATCTGCCCGAGGGCAGGGCAGCCCAGCCCATAGCCCATAAGCCTAGCCCTTAGGATCAACTTTGATGTATTTATTTTTGCTAGCTTTTTATTATCAGTATATATATATATATATATATATATATATATATATATATATATACGTAACTTCAAGGAAAGGAATATAGGATTTTTATTTTTCAGTGACTTGTACCTTTAAGGGATGCTGTTGCTGTGGAAATTTGGCGCTTTTTTCATAATGAAGTTTATAAATGCAGTATTCAAATTTTAACTGATATGTATTATTTGGTTTCTGAGGAAGTCTTACTATTTTGTTTGGACGAAAAACATTTTTTTTTTATTTTGGCGTTCAAATCAATAGAGTGTTTTTCACGAGCTGTGGCTTTAGCGATTCTTGTATTAGTTCGTGTTTCAATATCTGTTATCACAGAATGCACTTTGGTGCATTAAGGATAAAATCCTGCAGGCACTAAACTTGTTTATTGCCTTCAATGAACATCACATAAAAATGGTGTTATCCTTTTTCATAAACATTTGTACAATAAGACTGTTATGAAATCTAAACTTTTGAGGAGGCAATTGCTACCTTGTCATGTCTGTAGTTCCTTTATTTTTCTTCCTTTATGAATTGGATTGTGTGATACTCCAGTCATGCAAGTATCATTCCTGTTTTAATGACTTATATATATATATATATATATATATATATATATATATATATATATATATATATATATATATATATAAAACAGGCTTCTGTATCTTTAAACATTTCCACATCTTCATCCTGCTACTTATACAAATGTGAAAATGCTGTAAATGATCAATGTATGGGGTGTTCCAAAAAGCTTAGCACATATGTGAGGGATAATTACTTTCAGATAATGTTCTTTTATTTTATCCACATTCATGGAATGCAACTAAAGTAATAGGTTATGATCTCAGCTACATTTTTTGCACTTATGTGTAAAAACATACATTTCAGATGTGGCGCTGTCCACGTTTTATGATAGTGGGTAAAGTAAAAATCATCAGCTTGAAATAACTAGCACTTTACCTAAGCACTAAACTTTTCTGAATCCCCCATTCTGGTACCCTATTACAATTTCAAGTCTCTTCAGTTCTAATTCCAAAACTTTGAACATACACGAATGCAAGTGCAATCTTAAGAAAATAACAGAGAAGTACAAACACCCCTGTACTGCAGATGTGGAGATTAGTCTCATGTTTCCACTACTTAAATACACTTATTCTGAAATAGCTGTACCTCAGACAAAGTAGAATCTTCTGTGCTACAGCAGTTTTGCACCTCGTATATAGTTCCTTGAAATCAGACTTAAAACTTTTTATTATGCTACTGTAAATTACAAGTTCATAGGTGTGCACTAAGCTAGAGGCTAATGTGATCTTTATAAGCCAAGCATCCTAACTGTATCCCACAAGTTTATGTGCCTTAGAGGTTTCTTAATGGGGTATATGTAAGCTATGGCAAGATTTGCAAGCTGCATCTATCCATTAGAGACTTAGGTGCTAGTTATAGTATAGATTTCTGATTTCCCATCCACTGGTCTAGGTTTCTTTTGAACAGGGTTGGGGAATAGCTCTGCTTCATATAAATGGAAACCCTATTCTAGGGAAGGGGAATTCTCTAAGACACATACCTGTCCCTGCAACATGTCCTAGTTATGTCTCAAGCAAAGTATAAAGGCATAGATTGAATAATTCTGATGTTATTCACTTTGTGGATATGGAAAGGTCCATCAGAGTGGAGTCTGAGGATGCTTGGATAATATATCTTCTTCAACTGTTTTTTACCACAAACAGTTCAACACATTTTCTTTCTCATAAACATACCTTTACGTTTCAACGTGGTTTCAATCTACCTCATTGTTGTATTACCTTAAGCATTCAAAAGAAGAAGCTGCCATACTGCTTATTAACATAAGCTCAAGCAGCTTGTTATAATGAGCTTGCATCTAATTGGCTGTTGCACACCAGTTTGACACTCTGATGAGGTATCAACATCTAATTAAATTATAGCTGTTTTTACAGTAATAAGTGATGTTCATTTCCTTGGTGTGCACTTTTTTTTCATTGCCTCCTATGGAAATGATTAATTCTGCAGTTATTGTTAAGAGGCTCCCCTGCATGAATCTGAATACAGTGTTTTTGAATATGCAAACAACAATGAGACAATTCCCGATAATGATGTATGAAGAGAGAGGAGAGAAAAAATGTTTGCACTGATACTAATGGGGGAGACTTAGGTTTTGGGATCAACAATGGATGCTCAATTGGGAGAAAAACTGAAACATTAAAAAAATGAAAGAGTCTCTGTTTCTTATCAGGTCAGAATGCAAGTTATAGAACTGCTGCGGGACTAATATTTCTTACCAGGAAAATAAACAGGGTTGCCAACAAGAAGGTCCAAAACTCTTGGTTGACAATATTTCATCTTTTACCCATTTTAATTTTTTTATAGACACACATATGTATTTATAAACATAAACATTAACATTTTGGATATGTTTTAGAAATATTCATAAATGTATTGATGCATGACAACCCTTTTGTTGCCAAAAGTCAGACAGAAATGATAAACAGATTCGCTAAGAAAAATACATCCTTGTCTGTCCAAGATGGCCAACTGTACATTAATTGCACCTCATATTACTTGTAATGCTAAGAGAATGGCAGGAAGAGCTGAATGGGTCATTTCAATAAAAGCGGAGTATAGAGTTTTATAAAAAACAAAAATTATAATGTTGATATAGTACTTCATGCAACGCTATGCCTATTTTTGTGAACTTCAGCATTTTTATGGAGCTGGTTTAATTCAGATACAGTTGATCAAGGAGCAGCATTATGTGTGTATAAACTTCAGAAAGTGCCAAGTTTCAGTGTATTAGAAACATTGGTGGCAACAAACTGTATTCAAACAAGGAGACATGGTTATTATCATTATAGTAAAATATATATATTTTTTCTTTTGCATTTTATGTTTGCATTTTATGAGTGGATTACATTTATAGTTTAGGTCAATGAAATGAAAGATAAACATTCAAAAAAATGTATATCCTGAATATGTGACACAAACAAAATTATGCATTTTTTACAGGAAATAGAAACTCAAACCAGGTCATTTACATGGTTCTACGTTTTTACATATGATGCATTACATCTTTTATGCAGCACAATGAAACCCATACAGATTGTTGGTAGCAGGTAAGGAAAATGGCAAAGGCAATATTGCTTATATCTTTTTGTCAAAGGACACTTTTTATTCTCAAAAAGGTAGCACACTACAAGAGAGGTGGAGATAGCCAAATAAGATAGAATGAGAAAAACTGAAAAGGGTTAATCAGATACCAGCACTGTTTTGGTGCTCAAAGGGAAAAGAATCATCTTATTAGTGATGGGATCCAGAGTGTATTGTATCCCTTAACACTATGGTGAAAAGAGGTGGTGGAGGGGAGTAAAAAGACTTGGGTGTGCAAGCTTTATTATAGACGGTAATATGGAAGGACACACTACTTGTCAGGGGAATAATGTGGCACTTAGAGTGCTTAATTGGCATTATGTGGCATTATGTGCCTTTTTTAACAGTTGTGAAGTGATAGTGCACACAGATGAGGCCGTACACATGTGTAATCAGTGTTTCAATATATCAATCCAATCAAAATCACATAAAGAAAGACTTGCCTACCATTGGAAAGAATATGTTATGTAAAGAAGCTCACAGGACATTGCAAATCAGATGGACAGACAACAAATGTTGTAAAAAGACATTTTTGCCTAGGTGGTTTATTGTTGAAAATAGCAAGAAAATTAGACAAGAAATTTCAGTCAGTTACCCTTTAAGCAAGAATGTAATGAGTCATGCTCTGTGTTCTAAAAAGGAGATATAGGTATTCAGAACAGTTGTAATGCATAATGAAGAGCTATTTACATAAGTCATGAAGAAGTCAATAAGCCTTACTATATATGTATTAAATTCCAGTAATACGTAATAAACTCTTTGGCACTAAACAGAAAGAGTAGGTGGAATAATGTATATTATTAACTGTCACTCTGATCATCCATTGTGTGATAGAGAGATGGCATAGGTTTAGTTGGATGGATGGTTGGCAAGCGATCAACAGCATGTGTTTATTGGGAAAATAAGATTTATTTATTTATTTTATTTTTGTTTAGTAGATATTAAATGTTGAGAATTTGAAGAGTTGTATTAGTGGGTTTATCAAATAGATAATTGATCTTGTGATTAGCGGTTATAAACTCAAATAAATGGAAGTGAGACAAGCAACTTGGTAGAGCAGAACATGCTAATATGATTAAGAGAAGGGGTATTAAGCATGTTCAGAGAGAATTATGGATGACTATAACAATGTTTATATAAAAAGTATAGACATGGGATGCACATTTGCCTATTTTCCTAGAAATTAATTGTGATTCCATACTTTCTATTGTGAAAAAAATTTTACGGTACACACTTATTTTAGAAAACTGGAAAACTGTGCACTACTAATAAATTTTACATTTTCCAATAAGTCCTGATGTATAGTTTCAAGGTATAGGAACTGTGGATCAAAATATAGAAATTTGGGCAATCATATCATACAAGTAAAATCTCACTGCATTTCTGCAATTATAGTCTGAGTCATTGTTAATACGATCACAATAAAGGCATATCAGCACCATGTCTACATTTTATCTATTTTTATTTATTATTATTTGCTAACATTTGATTACCAGGAAAGTCTGCATAGGATCCCATTTTCAATGGAGGCCTGGGGAGAAAAGCTCCAAACTATTACAAAGCATTTTAAGAGTAATAATTTTACAATCTTTAAAAGTTATACAAAAAACAAACACAGTTTAAATAATTATATAAAATTACACATAATATAAAAACATTGGTTAAGAACAGATACAAGTTATATGACAATGACTTAATAGCTAGAGAAATTTTCGCCAGTTTATAGAGAAATTAAAGGTAATTTAGCATAATAAAAACAGGAATTAGAATATTATGAAGTAAGAGAGAAGCAGGCTTATGGTATAATTGGAAAGAAAGTTGTGGGAGAAAAATTGATAGAATTGAGGAAGTGAGTGAAGGAGGGAGAGTAAGGTGATGTAAGGAACAAATAGATATTTATCTATATTTATGGATATAGTTTATTTTGGATATAAAATCCAGAACACAATTCCATCAATGTCAACTGAATGAAGTACTCTTGTGAGTGAAAGTAATTAATAAGGACATGAAATGAGTTCTGCCTTTTTAGGAATAACTTTCAGGTTATTTTCTAAATTAACATTTTGAGACCAACCTTTCCTAGAACATGTCTTTTTTTCATTACATCAACAAGTGAAAAATGAGGTGAATCTATCATAGTGCTTTATTTTTGATCTTTGTTTTATAATTTCATTCATCAAATAAATGCCAAATTGAGCACCTTTTCTTTGATATCTTCTTTATAGTACAACCAGGCAAAATTGTAAAACTAGCTTAGCATTTCAGGCTTTTCAGTATCAAGATACTTCAACAGTTTCTGTTGAATAATAAGTATTTTTTTGTATATGTAAAATACTGTGTACACATTATTTTGATCTTAAAATGGTAGTATAGTGAGAATCTTATTTATGTATATGTTTATTTTAATTCACTCATTCATTTGTAAAAGGATCAGATTATGCAGATAAGCCCTCCATATGGTACAGGAAGAATTATAATAAAAAAAGTACACACACAAAGAGTCACTGAAAGTTAGAATGGAACAATGGAACTGTGAGACATAAATCTTTATGACTGAGTTTCCATGCTTCATAACATTTTCATTATCATGATGTCTTTTTTCTTGTGACTATCATACAGGATTTCTGTCATTTGTGTATGTGTGTATGCATTTTTTTATATCTGTATGTGTTTGAATTTGTGTGTAAAACTTATAGACATAACAGTTGAAGTTACTCATGCTGTATTATTTATTCTGAGGGAAGATTCATTGTCCTAAGCGAGAGTTTTGCTATATTAACTATAGTGTTAATGTGGGACTACCTAACATGGCAGCAAAAGTAAATGCTAGTAAAAATGTTCAGTTGCTTAATAGAGTACTTGTATTAAAACTACTACACTGAACTTCCACAACATTGTAAAACAGTTCTGCTTCATCTCTATATTTCAATTCTAATGCAGTAGGCCATAAAAAAACTATATTAAAAGTGCATCCAAAATGGTTGCTTCAGTAGGTTCTACAAGAAGAAATGCGATCTTAATGGTGTTGACACAGTGCACTGACTGTTAGCTGTGTTTTATCATTAAGAGATTTAAATCATAAAAGATCATCCTCAGTGTAATACTTATTCAAACTACATTAAACATTTTCCTTACCTATCAGTGGAATTTTTAATCTGAAGTGACATCTTTTTACATTTCACTTCAAAATTGTACTGCTTGACTGTTAACCTAAAAGAAACAAACAAACAAAAAAAAAAAAAATATATATATATATATATATATATATATATATATATATATATATATTCTCTTAATACCACTCCATCTGATCAGTCCATATTTGTTTCAACAGTTTTATTCCAATTCATCCATGTCAAAAACAAAATAGGTCCTTCTGTTACACTTTCCTTAGTTTCCTTCATTTTGATTCTTCCAGACCACCTCATCTCCCTCAATATCTCCATCTTGTGTCCTCAAGCAGGAACATAGAAGTACAAGCAGTGAAACAGAAGGAGCTAGTGGCCATTTTTGGTATAACAGAAATATGGGAATCAATGCCTGTGTATTGCATGTTCAAGAATGGCAGATTAGAGACAGATGGAGGACACATCACAATCTCTATAAAGGAGGACATGAAATGTGAGAAAACAGAGGAGGATGATCTCCATCCTATGGAGTGAGCAGGTGAGTTGACAGATTCAGATCTTAAGAGAAATAGCATTGACATTAAGACACAGAAATTCTACTAGTACTTGCTCCATGACACATTAAAAAAGGAAGGGGAGGAACTAAAGTGGAAAATTAAAAAAAAATGGATTACTACAAACAGGGTTATAGTAATGATATAGCTCAATCCTCCTAGAGCAAACTCTGACTCCAGAATACTGTGGGTGTGGGAATCATCTAAAATCTTTAACAATGATAGATTCAGTTGACGGGTATAGAATCGTACCAGAAAAAACTGAATTCTGGTGGTAGTCCTGGGCAACGTTTTGGGATGTGAGATATTAAGATGAAAGCACCGACAAGAGTGTTATGCTTGGTTTAGAGTTGGGAAGAAGGGTTAAAACAAAACTCACAGATGATGGTGAGGGCTATTAGGTAATGAGATTATAATGAAATGGGAGAGATCTCAAATGCAAATTAAATTCAGTGAGGGACACTTCGGAAGGCTAAAACTAATATTAAAAACAGCCTTGACATCTAGGAATAAATTTCAATCTGTAAACCAATTTTCTCTTCCTGTTGTAATGTATAATTTTGGTGTGATTGATTGACCCAAAAGATATTAGATAAAATGGATAGAAAAACAAGAATAACACTTCATGCTTATCAAATCAAATCTAAAAATCAGAGTATGCCAAGATTGTATATTCTACACTCTGAAGGAGGTATGAGCCTCCTAGAAAATGACAACATGCATAGATCTGCAGTTGTGGGACTGCAAATATCTGTTGACCTCATTAGATTCAAACTTAGGAAGAATTCTAAAACATGAGAACTGGAAGTCTAAGATGACCACTCTGCTTAGTTTAGCAGAAGCATTTTGTTGTCAAGTGGAAATGGGAATCAAACAAAACAAAAAAAAAGAATATAAGAAGAAGAATCAGATGAGAAGGAAATAAATGTAGAAAAGCCATAAATATGGTGGCAAGTATAGAAATCTCCTGAAACAACCTGATGTTGATCAGGACTGGGGGAAATAATTGTTAGGGAGAGGGGAGGTGAAACCAAAGGATGAAAGTTTATTAATGGCACTTCAGGATAGAGGACTATGTATGTGTCAGTTTGCAAACTGCTTTGAAATTGTGGAAGAAACTGACAAATTTAGGTTATGTAAAAAAGGTAGTAGAAACACCTTGTTGCTGGATGTGATAAACTCATGGCAGAGAGCCTGTACTCTGAAAGGCACAATATTATGCTAAGACTGTTGCACTGGTGATTGTCTCTTGTTCGGTATTTACTTTTCTGAGGTACAGGCCAATGTGGGAGGACTATGGCTCACAAAGTTCGCAGATGTCTGCAAACTGGGTTCCATAATCGACTCTCCAGCTGACACAAACATCCTTCAAAAAGGTCTCGCAGAGATGGATAACTGGTGCCAGTGCCATGGTCTAAAGCTAAATGCCAAAAAGTGTATAGTCATACCCTTTGGCAAAAACAATGTGCCCACAAATTACCACATAGGTGGTAACCCATTAAGTACAGAGAAAGTAATTAGGGATCTGGGGACCCAAGTTGATAGCAATCTCTCCTTTGACAACCACATTGTCAAAGTGGTTAGAAAGACCTTCTACATAGCCCACCTCATCTTGAAAGGATTCACATCTAGATCAAGAGAGGTAATCGTGCCCCTTTATTCATCCCTCATCAGTCCCATCATAGAATACAATGCCCCCTTTGGGATGTACCTTACCCGACACCTGCAGCAATTAGAAAGACCCCAAAAGTACCTCACCAGGAAGATCAAGGGACTCAAACAGATGCCATATGCTGCTCGGTTAAAAAAACTCCAGCTCTACTCAGTTGCATACCGCCTACTTCGAGGCTATCTATGCCTGACATATAAAGCTATGTCCAACCCAGAATTAATGGACATGCTCCACCTCAGTAAATCTAAATCCCTTAGAGCCACGCGCTCGAGGGACTTGAACCTCAGCACAGAAATAAATAGAACATGCTGGAGGGACAGATTCATAACCCAGAGGCTCCCTTCGCTCTGGAATAGAATTCCAATTCATGTTAGCAGAGCACCTCACTGACTCTCTTCAAGAAGAATCTTGATGAGTGGATGGGGGATCGTAGGTTTGTCCCAGTGATTACTTCCGTGTCACTATTAGACAGAGGCACAGTAAACTAAACTTTAAAAAGGGCACAGTATACTCAAATCAAGGGGTGGCGTAAGCCAAACACAATTGGGCTAGGCTTATAAATGCCCCAGGGCAGATAGCCTAGTATGAACCTATGAACCTATGAACTAAAGTGTAGAGGTAGCTGAACATCATTGGAAACATGAACCACAAAGCATTATAGTGAATGATGAAATGTACATCACAATGGATCATCCAATGCCAGCACTTAAAAACACTGCAATACTTGGATGGTGCAGTGGTGCAGCAGTAGCATAGTTACCTCACAGGAAGAGATTCTCTGGTTCAATTCTCGGCTGTGGTTCCTTCTGTATGGAGTCTGTTTTTCCTCCATGCACTCGTGTGTTTCCTCCGGGTGCTCCGGTTTCCTCCCATGTTACAAAGACATGTGTCTGGTGCGTTTCTCCCTTGGCCTCTGCTGAAAATTGGCATTGTTCCAAGTCAGACTTTCCCAGTAAACAAATGTTAAATAAATAAATAAAAAATATAGCTGTGAGAAAACCATATATAGTAGTCCTTGGAAAAAAAACAACATTAGCATTGATCATTGAAATTGCTGCATCTGTGTCTCAGGTACAGAGAGATGCAAAGTCATAAAATATTAGGATTTGCAGGAAGAAATGAGAGTATTGTGGAAGAAAGATACCACAACAGTTCCAGTAGTAGGAGGAACAATGAGTCAAATGAAAAAAGGAATCTTCAGTCTTATTTAAATATGCTACCTACACATGTAACTCCATATGAATTGCAGGAGTCAATTCTGAGCACATTTTGGATTCTGTGAAGAACACTTTTGGCTAACATCAAAGTTTGAAACAATCATACCCTGACAAAGGTGAGGGGTCCATGCATGTCACAGTATTAGAAAACCTTAAAGATTGGGAGAAATTAAAATGTGTTATCAGGCAGGGGACAAATATTGAGAGGAAGTGAGTTACTGAGATGTGCCCAAGAGGTAATAGTTTGAGTTATGGTAAGAGTCTGAGGAGGATGTTAAAAGAAAAAAAAGAGAAGAAAATGTGAATATAGCTATATAGGTGGTAGAGTTATTGATTAGGGTAAAACAAGGGGCATACTAGAGTTGGAATGGGAGACTAGGAAGCTAGAGTCAACATAGTAGAAAGATGCAAGGAGAGGTATAACATAGGCAAAAAAAAAAATGACAAAGGAAGATGATGCTCTCAAAAGGGGCTGATAGTGGAAACAAGCTATATTAGTAAGAAAATGGAAAGACATAATGGAATGACAAACATGATTAAACATGAGCAAAGTCAGGAGGGAGGCAATCAAAGGATTTGCAATAAAGATGAGGTAATAAATCAATACTTTGCTTCAGTCTTTATAAAGGAAAACAGAGAGCTGGTATCATACTAGAAAGGATGTTGAATAGCAAGGGAAGATCAGTGAACAGGTAAAAGTACAAGGTAGGCTGCCTCCTGGTGTCGTCAAGATACTATCTTGTATGTTTAATATGCCATGGCTGAGGTTTTGATCAAAGAATTGGACATTAGTGTTTGAAGATTGGAAAACAGCAACTGTTTTATCCCAGTACAAGGTGCAGGGGAGCTGGACAGTTCAGGCAACTATGTGCCATTGAGCATAGCAGCAGTGGCAGGAAAGTCAAGAAAAAAAATATTAACGGAAAGGCTGTCTGCTCTCTAGAGGACAGCAACCTACAGCATCAAAACAATCTCAGCTTCTTGTCCAGAAGGACCTGTCAGTCAAATGTGATCTAAAGGCTATGATTCAGTTATAAGAGAATTAGAAAGCAGAGTTTCAGGAGAATTAGAAAGCAAACTGGAGGACGTGGATTAAATGTTCCCTAGAAAAGACTTTGGACTGATCCCAACCAGGGACCTGCTAGAATAACTTGATGTGATGGGTATAGGACTAAGACCAAGGAATTGGATAGAAAGTTGCTGAGCAGTAAGATACAGACAGTTGTGTTGAAATGGACGGTGTAAGGAATAATGAAAATATATAGTGCAATAATGAGGCAGTATGCCCTAGGCCCGGTACACTTATATTGTAATTGTTTAAGATATATCTGAAGGAAGAATAAAAAAGATCAGCATCAACACTGCTGACACAAAGGAAAATGTAACATCTGAGAATTGTACAAGGTTTTAAGAAAGGTTTTCTAAAGTCTGACCAAGTGGGCAGACATTCAATAGTTTGGTAGTAGAGGTTAAGTGAATACAAATGCAAGTAAATGCATTGGGTTAAAGCAAAGCTGTAGTAAAGGGGAAGGGGGATAGATCTTGATGGTAACAAAGCAGAAAGATGAATGGAGGGTTTATTGTAAAGACCATATACAGCAGAATGTGAAGGTACTGGTATCAAAAAGGTAGCATGTGGAGATGGATCCTAAGGTGGATAGTCTGCAGAAGTAAAGCGATGATGGTGACAATTTCAGCAGTACTTACTGTGATTAAGACTACTCAAAGAGATGCAGATAAGGCTGCTGGAAAGAGCACAAAGCAAAGCCAAAAGAAGAATTCATAAGTTTTAATGTATATCAGCATGGACAACAGGAACTAAAGGTTTTCTTACTCGAGAGATAAAGATGCAGTTGGTGTATATTATGATGTATAACAACAACTTGTCAGGAAGATCTAAAGGAGTTGTGTTAAACAGGCAGGAGAAAGATGGAAGAAGGGACACAGACAGCATATTGTAGGGGGTTACATATTATGCCAATCTGACAAAACAATTCTACATTGAGAAGGTATGTGAAACTGACTTCTGCAATCAGGGAATTTATAAACCATGAGACAGGAAGAAAATGGATAAACAAAAAAATAGGAATGAGAAGGAGATTTTGAAAGGAGTGAAATGGCAGCTTAGGCAAGTGTATTGTCGTATTCTCTCAGCATGTGTAATGTAAACTAAGATACTGAAAGGGAGATACTGTGATGACACTATGAAGAGATGTTATATAGGGCAATGTTTTACAAGCAAAATTACGTGCATGGGAGTAATTTGGTTTGAGATTATATAAATAATTGAAAAGAAAATCAAAGTGATCAAAGTAGGAAAACAGTAATCCAGAATACTACTGCACTACAAAAATGTACTACAGAGGTGTAACGTAAGTATGTGTTGATGCAAAATCCTTTGGTACAACAAAAACATACATGTATGTATAGATATATATATATATATATATATATATATATATATATATATATATATATATATATATATATATATATATATCGGAATCGTAACAATAACTGTCTCTCAGCTGCTCTATTTATTGACCTTTCCAAACCCTTTGATATGGTCAATCACAACCTACTTATTAATGTGCTAAAAGCCCAATCTCTTGACCCACAAGCAATCCTTTGATTCAAATCTTATCTGGAAAATAGACAACAAGCAGTACTTTGGGACAATAATCTATCCACACACCTCCCAGTGAGCACTGGAGTTCCTCAAGGTTCTATCCTAGGCTCTCTTCTTTTCTCCATCTTTATTAATGATCTCCATACTGTTTTTCCACAATCCACCTGTATACAATACGCTGGTGACTCTACTCTTATCTGTACTGCCAAGTCTTCTTCCTCTCTCCACACCCTTACACAAAATGTATTTAACACAGTTGAAAAATGGTTCACACAACGCTGCCTTCTTCTTAACCCCAAGAAAACTAAGCTACTACTCTTTACTCCCACCATAAAATCTCCTCAGTTCCACTTCACTATTACCTCTGACAATGGAACCTGCATTTCCTCTGATTCTACTGCTCAACTACTTGGTATAACTATTGACCATAACCTCAGCTTCGATGCCCATGTTAATAATATTATAAAAACCGTTAATAAAAAATTAGGCTCCCTGTATAGAATAAAACCCTTCCTTACACCACTAGCTAAGAAATCCATTGCCCAGACTCATCTTACTTCCACCCTATTCTATGCATCTGCCATTTACACCAATCTATCAAAGCATAATCTCACCAAACTTGAAACTAGCTACAATAACATAACCAGATTTGCCACTGGCTCTCCATACAGAACCCATCACTGCCTCAACCTTAAACAACTCAAATGGTTAGAACTACAAAATCAACTACAATACAATCAACTTGTGATTGCACAAAAAATCCTGCACCATCCTACTAATACTCCCATCCTCACTAATCTGATCTCCCCTTATAAAAATCTTTCAACACTACGCTCAGCTAATAAGCTACTTATTGCCAGCAACCCTTCTAATAACAAAGCAGGCGATTCCCTCTTCTCCAATGTTGTGGGTAGAATCTGGAACAAACTTCCTAATACACTCACCTCACTCTCATCCTCTCTAATATTTAAAAAACACCTTAGAGACCACCTTAAAATACATTGGCTTTGCCCCTGCTCAAAGCCTGATTGAATCTACTTTTCTTCTCTCCCCTCCCCTGTTTCTTTTTCTCCTGCTTCCTTAACAATTATCCCCCATATCTTATGAACAACACTACTAAATAGTTTTGCTAATGTTCTAATGCTTTAGATTTTGATTGACTTCACACGAACCCTACTAAAGCATTAAGACTTGTTTATTTCTGACTTCTACTCTAATGAAACCTTACATTGTTCACAGTTTATTAACTTTTTCTTATCATGTCTTATTATGTAATGTGAAACTAGTCATTTTTAGAATATTTTGAATGTATTAATTCACTCATGTTGGAGCTTTTCTCCTCGGGCCTCTACTGAAAAGGGATATGTATCCAGCTAGACTAGCCCAGTCAACAAATGTAAATAAATAAAATAAAAAATAAATATATATATATATATATATATATATATATATATATATATATATATATAGATACACACACACACACACACACACACACATGTATGTTTGGCTCTACATATAAATTTCAAACTTTCACAACTTCAAATTTCTTATCGTCGATATATATATATATATATATATATATATATATATATATATATATATATATATATGGGTCTGCTTCTTTACATTGACTTCACATTACGTCAAAATTTACTTTGCTGAGCACACATAACAGAAAACACACTACAACAATCAATGGGATGAACAAAGCTCATTACATCAACCCGTTAGACAACCTATCACACAAAGAAGGATGTCCGATGTCAGTACTAATAACGTTGTGGTTGTCTTTACTACAAAGACAAACTTAGAGGACTTAGCTGGTTCTGACATATGGTTGATAGACAGAACTTGTTTTGTCAGAGTAACTGCTGGTCGACAGCTCTGTACTATTTATGAAATGGTAAAGTACGGAGCATATACTAAAACTGTGCCATTAGTGTTTTGCTTAACGACTAAAAAATTGTTAAAGTCATATAATTTCCTGTAGCACTGCCTGTTTAGTTTGCTGGATGTTGAAGGGTTACATTGTGATGTCAGCTATATCTTATGGGATTTTGAAGTAGCTGAAGTTAAAAGTATAAGAATGACCATTACTACTGTTCAGTGTAAGGGTTGCTTTTTGGCCGGCCACGGTGGTACAGCGGTTAGTGTTGCCACCACACAGCAAGAGGTTCTCTGGTTTGATTCTCGGCTGGGGTGCCTTCTGTGCAGAGTCTGCATGTCCTCCCTGTGGTCGTGTGGGTTTCCTCCAGGTGCTCCGGTTTCCTCCCACATCCCAAAGACATGCAGTAGGTGGATTGGACACTCTAAATTGGCCCTAGGTGTGAGTGTGTGCATGTGTGTGCCTTCTGTGGAAGGTTGGGTGCCGGGCTGGCAACTTGACACCGTAAAACTCCACTGCCAATCATGAGTGGACAGGTGATCTGCTGTGGCGACCCCTAACTGGGAAAAGCCGAAAGAAGAAAAAGAAGTGTAAGGGTTGCTTTTTCCATGTTGGGAGAAATATTTGGAGAAAGGTTTGGACGCTGGGTCTTGGTTCATTGTAAAACTCCAATATAACATTTCAAATGTCTGTAAAAAACTTAGCTGATCTAGCTTTTCTTCCAGAAAAGGATGTCATTATTACATTTAATGAATTAAAAGAAGTGTTTCCAAGTGAAGGGAAAGAGCTAGTTAAATTTTATTGCTAGTTTATTGAAAATGTGAAGAAAAGTCTGGTATTTATTTGGGAAATTTACCACTCGGTGTTACTTTCTATTTGATTTAATGTTACACTGAAATAGTTGTTGAGAAATAGGCATGGTGTTTAAGTGTTTGGATATATTCACTGTGGAATTACCTACTGGATTCGCCTACGTAGGTTTTGATGTGAATTTCGGTTATGTGAACTCTCGTTTTAACATGTTTTCTGTTAAGTGTGCTCGGCAAAGTAAATTTTGATGTAGTGTGAGGTTGATGTAAAGAAGTATATATATATATATATATATATATATATATATATATATATATACATATATATAAAATATAGATTTGTATATATATGATATAGATTTGTGTGTGCATGTATATATATATATATATATATATATATATATATATATATATATATATATATATATATATATATATATATATATATATATATATATATATATATATGATGTAAAATATCCAGTTATCTAGCAGTTAGCTGCATAACAACAACAAAAAAAATTCACTTATGTGGTCCCTGTCCACAGACGAGTGGCGACCCTGCCCCCATACAAAAAGTCTCTGTCTCTCAGTTTCATTCTTGCCATTCAGCATATCAGGCAATGAGCACCCCTCCATGCACTCATTGTTTCTGTAGCAGTTATGGTTTTACAGGATTGAGTTGTTAGCCCAGTGCCCAACCATCATCAGAGGGTGTACCACAGACTTGCACACAAACCCACACCTACGTCCAATTTAAAGTATTCAGTCCACCTACTGCATGTCTGGAATGTAGAAGGAAACCACAGCACCCAGAGGAAACCCATACGAACACAGAGAGGACTTGTATACTTCCCAAAGAAGGCACCCCAACCAAGAGTTGAACTGGAGAACCCCTTGATGTGAGCTGACAATGCTAACTGGTGCAACACTGCACCGACCATACACAAAGTCACTTTAATCAATATTTTTTCTCAAGCTTAGAAATTCAGTTAAGACCAGTGGAACACTGACATCTGCCCATGTCCAGTTACAAGTTCATGTCCTTAAGGAACATAGCTGTCAGATACACAGGCTTAAACAACACATTTCTCGCACTGTCCATAAGGCATTGAATAGTTATCTAAAGCATTATATAATTGTTACTTTTATATCATGAATGTGGTCATGTATCCTTGGCTGCAACTTGAACCTTTTCCTGTCTATGTAAATGCCTGATGTGTAATGCAAATCCCAGGTATGTATTTATGTATATATGTATGTAATGTATTTAATCTGCATATTTGTATTTTTTAACCTTGGAAGAGCACTGGTCTCCATGGACCTTTTTAAGATTCATACTGGGAGCATTTTCTGGTAAAGTGACTTCTTTAGAATCGTGCAGTTATGAAAATGGAGGTGAGAGAATCCATTGTTAAACCACATGATGCAGTTCATTAACATCTTATATCATTGATCATTATTAACAGCTGCCAAAAATCCACATTACTGTTGTTGCAATCAAAAAAAAAAATTTTCCACCCCGTAAATTTTACATGTTCTTTTATCACAAAAGTAGGGCAAATTCCAATAATGTGATACATATTGCAGCATTCATAGATGAATGTGACATTCTTTCTTTCTTCTTTTATTAAATTCTTTACCAGCATTAAGAACATTTGTTCATTTTAAAATGCTTTGTGAGTGGTTTCCCTTAATTCTGAAAAAGGAAGGGTCTACCCTTGTCACTACCTTTGTGATATGATGACTTTCCAAAATCTTCTAACTGTCTTGAAACTGTCCTTATTGTACCACTTTCAATTCTAAAATGGATGTCTCTAGTATGGCACCTATCAGCGGATGCTTTGATAGTATCAGTCATGTCCTGACAACCTTTATTACCTCCCAGAATAATCAGATACTACTTTTCAATTTTTTTCATATTTATTTATGTTTGCTGATTCCAAAAAACATTTTAGTTCCCTAACTCTTATGCTGAGATCCTGTTCTTTACATGTCAATCTGAAAGACATCACTATTTGTCTTTTTACTGCATTTAATTTTATCATTTGTACTGCGCACTTGCAAAATAAATATAAGCATTACTATGCCAGGCCTTTCTAAACAGTCTAGTACAAGGCTTCTTAAGCACTTAAACCACCAGAAAAAAATGGTGTTTCTGTGCAGCAATATGCTGCCAAACATAAAAAAATGTTGTGTTATTTAAATATATATATATTTTTAAAACAAACTAACACAATCTCCCCCAAAATATCTCTAAAATGTTTAAAATAGTTCTCAATGTTTTACAATTGCAATACATAGACAAGGCCTTTCCCATTCTGTCTTTACCAAAGCACTAGCATTGGGGGGAAATTATTGCCCTTTAAGTCACTCTAGAACCTTTATCGTAGCATTTCAATTAAAAATGAAAAAAAAACATCTTTAGATAAATGTTAATGCATATATTACATCCATAGTCCGATCTTTTTTTTTCTGAACTGTATTAAAGGTATTGGGTTTCTGAACCCCACCTGATCTGTCAAACAATTTGATTCAGCTGTCTTACATATAATCTTAGTAATGTCAAAGTTTGCAGAAGTCTAATCCTGCAACTGGGGCAATTATATTTTGTTTTAAAAATGTTGCTCAGTCAGTTTCTTGTCAGTATGAATGAATTATCCTAAAATCCATGCCATTTCCTTCTGTTGATTCCATGTTATAACCTCATGATCCATGGCATTACTTGCTGAAGAGTTATTAAATCATTTTTATCTACTCTTGTCTTTAGTCCATTAGTTCTGTCTGAAAAAAAAAGTCTGCTGGCTATTCCATGCTTTTTTGGGTGTAAACGGCATAGTATCATTTCCTCTGTTCTGATCATGGGACCATCATCTATTCATTGATTTAGGAGCTGTTCCTTTATGACCTTCGTCATTATTATTCATGTTTTATTATTATATTCATATATCTTGTTTCTAATGGCTTCCTAGAAATAAATGATTTAAATCATGACTTTTGCATACATATTTTAATCCCTTATTAACTTTTGTTAACTTCTTAAGCTTAATATTTTCCACGTGCACTGCAACATCATTATAAATTTTATTAAACTGCGTATGTGTCTAAGAAATATCAAATGCCCAGGTAACATTTCAGCAGTCTCTCTAAGCATTTTCTCATTGTTTTCATGATTGCAAAAATATTAACATGTTTTAATGTTTCAAAACTACTATCTAGAACATTGGGAAATTTTCCCACTCTCAGTATTCTGTGTTTTATTCTGAGTTCTATGTATTATTCTTTATTTATCCGAAATTAACTTCTTATATTAATATATTGCATTTTCCTGGTTCTTTGACATGTTCAAAGCACCTAAATCAGAATTACTTGGAAAAGCTGATGTAGGAACTTTACCAATGTGATTATCTAGTGTTAAAATCTGGCTATCCTGCAACTGCATTGCTTCCAAAATACCGCTGCACTCAGAAACAAAGATAACTGCAAATTCTGTAAGTAAAATGTTTGAGAAGATTCTTCAAACCATTTCTAGCTAAATATACACAACAAAACCACAACCAAAATCAAATGAAAGTGCAAGAAGGTTATACATTCAAAACTTTATCAAATTAATAGCATCACAAGCAATACTACCAAAGTGATTCCACAAGAAATATTCAAACAAATAAATTAACTAGGACTTTTGCCTACCAAACAATACAAGATTTCCTAAAAATGATAAAGCTCATCTCACATGAAATATTTGCATATAAATCAAAAATGTCATGATTCAAAACCATGTCATTAAATATACAATCTTCATATTTCTTATAAGGCATTGCAACATCATACGCAGATGGATGGCATTGTGAAGAGGAAGAAGAAAGAATGAATAATTTGGAAGAACAATATATAATGATAAAGATATTCCACAATGGTTGTAACCATATTAACAAACTGACATGATGAAATAACAAACTAACAAAGCCAACAACAAGAAAAGACACATGTATAAATTGCTTAAAATGTCTTTCTGGCATAAAAAGTGAAAGATTAATTGTGATCATTTAATATTTCACCATCCCTACCCTGGACTTGCGATAACTATAGTATTGTGTTTCAACTATGCAAACAAAAAGAAGCAACTAACAGCAGTAATTAGCCAATGATACAACAACAAAGCTTATGAAAAAGAATCTGGAATGTCAAAGGTTTCTACTGTTCTGCAGATGCAAATGGCAAATAGTTGTCAAGCTGAAAATATTATTAATATTGCAGGAACATATGTTTCAAGTTTATCTAAGAATGATGATATTGCTGTCTTCTCTAAGGTAAAGTAAACAATTAGCATGGGCATATGTGTCATTCTGAGTCTATTTGTATATAACTGCAAGAAAGATCTATTAGACTTAGCATACTAACTGCATGCAGTTACTTTGCATGTAAATTTAATTTAAATTAATTTAATTTAATTTTGTTATATTTTATTTTTCATTACACTCTGTTGACCAAGTGAGTCCCACTAGGCCAATGGCTTCTTTTCAGGGAAGATTTGAGGTGTAATTCATACTGCCTTAGGAAAATTTGGCTAGGGCAATGAAGTACTTCCCCTATGCAATTCCATTTTGCTTACAAGCATACGCTCATCTCCCATTTATAGTGCAGTGATGTCTTAAAGGAAGATGTGAGAGAAAGGAGCTATGGCTGACAAAAAGAGTTCTGTTGTGGACAGTTTAATGGATACATTTGTTCAAGAGTCATTGTCGATGTTTCAGCTTGAGCTGTTTACAGACATTGAAATAGAACAATTTCTCCTGAGTGAATGCATTGTACCAACACTCTAGACAGGAGGATTGTGGGTTGATTTATTATATGACTTATTAGCACAAAGTGAGCCACAGATTGTGGTACAGAAGCACATTGGAGTGAAATTATGGACAAAATGTAATCAGAAGAAGCAAAAGTTTCAGTAGAATATGCTAAAAGTTTAAGAAGTAGAAACTATGGTGACAAAAATCCATGTAAAATGGGTGAAAAGAAAATGAGCAATGCCATAAAGAGAAAAATTGTAGTAAGAATTCAAAGCAAAGAGATGAAGCACATAAATATGCATTACATTCCTTGGGCTGTAAGACCATTTATATTAATTCAAAGAGAAGCATTTTGTTACATATGTTTTGAAAATACTTATAGCATTGAAAACGTTTTGTGTGGGTATGAAAAGAAAAACAGTGCCACTCCTAGAACTTGTATACTGCAGAAGCTTATAATACGGAGGCAAAGAAAAAAGGTTCTATCCAATGTCACACTGAAATTGAAAAAGAGACTTTGGAAGGACATTTAAAGGGAATTTGTAAAGATGTTGCAAACACTTGTAAAATACATGATAACAGGAGTCTATTGACTTGGGATGAGATTATAGTGTTACTTTAAAAATTGTTAATGATGCCATTGTTCATATTCCAAGTATGATAAATGTTGATGGCAATAAGGACATGTTAAGGTACTGGGGTCATCTCAAGACTTCTTTCCTTGAGGGAAAGGAGGTTCATTTAATACATAATTGTGATAAAATGAAATGTGGTATTTGTGAGGAGCTACATTATGATATAAAAATATAAGTTAAAATGTTACAAATGAAAAGAGGTGGAACACTTATGGATCAATTGTAATGTCAATAAGGGAAAACAAGTGAAGAACAACGATGATGCTATTTCAGACATTACAACATCAGGAAAGGTAGAGAATAAAGGTATTTTAGAAACAAACACAAGAACTGGAAAAAAGCATGAGAATGATGATTGTTCTAAAGTAAGTGATGGAGAAGATATATACTAGAAAATGTGAAAAACAAAAGAAATTATATTGCTAAAAGACTGAAGGATACAAAAAGAAAATTAATAGGTACAAATGTAAGAGTAAAACAAGGACATAGTTAAGGACATATAATATCTTATAGTTTCAATAAGTCTTGTTAATTTGAAAATTGGAAAATACATCATTTTAGACTGCTTTCAGTGAATGTGAATAGTATTACAAATATTACAGGAAGACATGCAGTTTTGGAATGATGTAGTAAATGTTTTGTAGTTATTACTGTTTTAGATGATATGCCAAAACCAAATGGTAAGGAAATATAGTAAACTGAAAGGTTGTAGGGAAGGAATATACTATTGAACACAGGTAATAAAAGTTGTGCTGGAATAGCTGTGTTATGTAAGAAACCAGTGGAAATTTGGAAATTTTTGGATGATACTTTGATGAAAATGGGAGTGATTGGCAGTAATAGCCTCATAGATCATAGCCTAACCTCAGTCTTCGTGCCCACTGAGTGTTGCACAGCTACAGTTAGCCCACACCACAAGGGGGATCCACCTTGGTTCCTGAGATCTACCGTCCCATCAGTCTTACAAGCCTGATCTGCAAGGGCATGGAACGCATTATCATGGAACTTATAAACAAAGACATTGGCAACCTTCAATCACTAGACCCCACCCAGTTTGGGTTTGTGAAGGGCTGATCTAGCCTCCTGAACCTGATTGATTTCTTTGAATCAGTCTCCAGAGCTGTGGCCAATAAATAATTTTAGACTGCTTTCAGTGAATGTGAATAGTAAGGTGGTCCACACAGCCTATCTGGACCTCACCAAGGCCTTTGACACCATCCCTCACTCTGGAATCATAGATAAACTTACTAAGCTGGGCACAAATCCCTATGTCCCTCAATGGGTTGCCAACTGGCTTACTGACAGAACCCAAACTGTAAAAATAGCCGACTCCAAATCCAGCTCCAGACAAGTGACAGGTGGAGTACCTCAGGGTTCAGTCCTGGGACCACTCTTGTTTAGCATCTAGTTCTTTGAAGTACAGGCCAACACTTAACAGAAACAGATGCTTGGTGCCAGAGCCATGGGCTCAAGCTTAATGCCAAGAAATGTATAGTTATCCCCTTTGGGAAAAAACATGTACCCATGAATTACCACATAGGTGGCAGTATACTAAACACTGAAAGTGTGATGAGAGACTTAGATACACAGGTGGACAGTGGTCTCACCTTCGCCACAACAGTGAGGAAATCCTTCTATGTGGCACACCTCATCACTAAGGGCTTTTCATCCAGAGAAAAGGAGGTCATTGTCCAACTGTACTCATCCTTCATTAGACCCATTATAGAGTACTACGCCCCATTTGGAATGTACCTCACAAGACATCTGCAACAACTGGAAAGGCCACAGAAATACCTCACTAAAAGAACCACAGGCCTAAAGTAGATGCCCTATGCTGACCGTCTAAAAAAACTCCAGCTATAATCTGAGGCATATCGTCTACTCAGAGGCGATCTCTGCTTAACATACAAGGCAATGTCAAACCCTGAGCTGTTGGACATGCTCCACTTAAAGAAATCCCAATCCCTCAGACCCACATGCTCCAAGAATCTAAACCTTTGCTTTCTAGAAATTCAATTTGATATTAAGCTGGTCATCATACCCAGTTACCTACTATAACACAAGAAAACATTTGATGACAACAACCCACCCTGTTAATGACTGCAGTTAATCTGCCTTCACTCACTAATTCTGATACCCTTCCAATGCCCAGAGAATGAGTGGAAAACCTCATTCCTGGAAAACCAGCAATGAAGGGCTCTCCTGATCATATATACACACTGATTACATGTCATCACCTTGCTCCCTAGCAATCTAAATTAAGTCCTGAGGACTCCCAACATGAGACCACAGCAATCTCCTTGCCCATCCCACTAGATACAACTAATCATTCCTGTCCTATCCCAATACTATCTGCCTGCCCTTCCTAACTGATCCATTTTAGATCTATACAACCAAATATGCACGGAAGCTAAAAGCACTGAAACATCACACCAATATTTCTACCAAAACAACTTTGACACCCTAAGAGCGCCTTAATACATCCATAAAGCAAACATAACAAATAAAGTACAATCCAATAAATCACCATTTACCAGTGCTAATATCCACAACAAAACCTACAGACCTGTCTTGTAAATAACCATCATCTACAGGCTTCACGTTATCAACCCTACCCTAACCCTTCAACATACAAACCGCAGTCCAAGATTTAATAAAGTCATATAACCCTGACAATCATGCAACTATACTAATCTCAGCAAAATCCACCTTGACCAACTTAACTTGTTGTTGTGTCTTTCGGCTTATCCCGGTTAGGGGTCACCACAGTGGAACTCCAGTCCACTAATGTTTTACCAGCCCTGCTGCGCAACCTTCAACGAAGGCATGCCCATTCATGCATGCCTCCATACAGAAGATGCTCTAGCTGAGAATCAAATGGGACAACGTCTTGCTGTGAGGCGACAACGCTACCACAGCACCACTACCGTGGGCACCTTGACCAACCTAACTGACCAACTTAACTGACTTACCTTATTCCGAAACCTGAACCAAATATCTCAACAAAAATCCTTACCACCAAACTCCTTCTTCCTCAGGTAGCTGCAACACAAATTAAACAAAATCTTGCAGTGGCCTACTATATGCCTGCCTTTTAAAAGCTGTCCAGGATTCCTGTATCAAGCATCTGATCAGTCCAACCCAACCTAACATACCTCATCTAGTAATATCCACTGTTTTGTACCAATGCCATATTGTCCACATTAAAATTAACTCTTTTCTCCTGCAACTTTTCCAGTTAAACCTTAGACGCCAGCCAAACTGGAACTAACTCCAAACAGTCCACATCCCTCTTCCAATCGTCCTTTCATCCTACCACCCAGTGAACCACAAACCATTCCCCCAGAAATATGCCCCCATTATGATACTTCCTGCTGCATATGCAAACAATTGCAAATCCCTTGAACAATCCAATCCACTTGCCAAAAAGCCATATCATTAAACTGCTGTAGATGGCATGCACAATGCTAAATCAGTACACACTAACTCATTAACCCTCACCCAAAGGCATTTTCCCCCCATTCAAAAATAAATAAATAAACCCCCTTCATACGTTCCAATGCTCCAGATAATATACCACCCCATGTCAGCCTACCCACTACTACCAAATCCAGTGGGAAGCAGTGCTAAACCTCTCAGAGTAGCACAGGCTACTGAGCATCCACTCAGCATAGCCTTGTCAAAGTAAAACTTAAACTTAACTACCCTGCCCTAGAATGGCCACTCTTCCTCTCAAATGGGTAGTAAACAAAAAAACGGATTCAGTATCTACCTTCATCAACCATGGGTCCATAAACTCCTGAATGACCTGCACTGCATCATCCAGAGACACATAACTGAGTTTTGTGTCATCTCCTGAAATAAAATCATTCACAGAATTCCTCTTGGGAAAAGGCAAATAGCTGACTTCCTAGGAACCAACCCCAATGGAGAAACCTTAAAACTGGTAAAGGGAGGAATATCAAATGGACCCAATAACCTACCCGCCCACCAATCCTTTTCCACCAAGCCTTCCAAAATCTTCCTTCCCCTGCAAGTAACACATATTCCTACAAGTTGGCCCCTCCCTTTCCACCCCTGATTTAATAGAAAACCCCTAAGAAAACCCATCTATTAATTCAACTGCAACTGCTGAATCAGGTAATAGCATGAGAAGCTGACACAATACCTTTACATTAATGGAAAATTACATTCCCTGGTCTTGCCTTTGACACACATGCCCCTGAAATTCCCCCTGCCCCAACTATCCTGAAATCCCCATAGACACTGTGCTTCACAGATCATGAGATAAAAGCCAAAAGTGGTAAGGCCAAGGCAGTGTCCTTCTCTAACCAAACCACCATATAATAAATGAAGCCTAACACCCAGTTGTCACATGTCCTTGGCCAGAGTCAACCTATTCTTCTTTGCCTCAAAGCCACTAAAGCCACCAAAAGTCTTTACTGTTTGCTGTTTCTGATTCCATCAGACGTTGAACCCCATCCACATCAATTAATTCAAAATATTGACATATTTCAACTCCCAGATGTTTCCTTTAACTAAAAGCAGTATATGAGGGGGTCAAAAGAGGTCAACTTGAGATTACAGAAATCTCAGTGGACCAACACATGAAACACCGATCAAAAAAGCTCGACATGTTAGATGACCGACACGTCAGAATGCCAACTTCTGAATGGTCGACAGTCCAACTTGAGCGGAACAGGAAATCCACTCTTGTGGACATTGTAGTATGATCTCTGAGTTGGTATATTTAAGTTATGGGTAGTATGGGAGGTGCAGGGGGGGTGTAGCTCCCCTGCAAGAACAGGAAATGTCAAGGTAAGTGTTTTAGATTTTTTATTTGTAGTGTATGTTTTGCATTAGTGGTAAGGGTTTAGTTTAATGTAGATGGTGGGCAGGGTGTGAGGGGGAACTAGGTAGTTTTATGTCAAGTGTTGTTTTTTTTCTTTTGTATGCTGTTTGTGTGTGTTGTGTGTATGTTTTATGGAGGTGTGTCGGACTTTTGACGTGTCGGTATTGTGTGTGACGGCTATGTGCTGTGTTGGTGTTGTGCAATGTCGGTGTTGTCGGTTTGGTGTTTTGTGTGTTTGTTATCTGGGATATTGGGTAAGTGAAGTAGACCCATCAAAAGACTCCCTCCCTTTCCCCAGAGCCTGCTTAGCTAACCAATCACCCAGCCAGATCCGAAAGTCTGACCCAAACTCATGCAGTTGTGACTCCACCCCACCTGTGGACAACTCCAAACTCCCCATAATCAAACCTAAACATCTGATTCACCCTTCCCCTGATGCACCTCATCCTCATCTATCCAAACACTACTCACAACTTCACCAACTCAGACATGCCTAAATGAGAACCTAACAATGTGACCTCATTGTGCACCACTGCAGTGGCTGGAACATCTACCACAGCTGCTTCTAACCCCTGTTGAGTCCACTGGTTTGGGCCACAGGCTGAAGCCGACACTAAACTTTCACAATCAGGTTCCTTGGCCATCACCAACTCACTGGTAGAAAATACTTGGAACATCTCCTCAGCCTGCAAAATAATGGCCACCCATAACTGTCACAAACTCTGTCCATCAGTCATCTGCCTAAAGAAAGGACAACATTAAGAATCTAGGAGATAAACCTATACCAATATACCAACCTCCCAACCTAATATAGCTCGCCCACTACTCCTCTTGCCTTATAAAGGCAGTAAGATAACTCTGAAATCAGACAGAAACAATTTCCCACAAAACAGTGACAAATCTGGAAAATTCCATGGTAATCACAGACATTGTTAAAATATTGGCACTATTAGCTTGAGCCATTAGCAAAATAGAAACATGTGCACTGATATACCTTTCCAACATTTCTTTTTAATCATACCTCTCACCCCAGACTGAATCAACTATCCAGATTCTGTCCATCAAACAATCTTTGTTAAACAGATACTGGCATGCTAGCAACTTCATTAGTTATAATAGGAATATTAAAATATGTCCCTGTTTATGTGCCTTTGTTCCCCCATTTTATTAGTTTAGCCTAGCTTTCATGCAAAAACAGGTTGAACGGAATGGCTCAGATGTCCACTGGAAAGATAAATCTATACCAGCCTAACAGAGATGAACTGTTTGTTTGTGCACACTCTCCCATCCCCACCCTCCCTGACTGCCATTAGCACCATACAGTGCATGTGCTGCAAAATAGCTGTTATTCACGAGTGCCTCACACCCTGCAAACAAAAGACCACTGATATGATTCTTAATACTCAAAACATCAATCAATACAATTAAAATATTTTCATCTTCTTCTGTTAATAAACATATACTTCAATGACAAACGAGTCTGGAGAACCATCCACATCATTACCTACAGGCTTCAACCTGCCTGTACCCATGCAGCCATCCAACCTCCACTCAAACTAGGCACATGGACTGCAAAGGCGAGCACCCACACTGAAGACTCAAAAACAAAACCCCATGGTAACAAAAGTTTGCACATGGCATCTGCAACATGGCTTTAAACAAATGCCCGCCATAAATTTTTAAATTCATACAAACAAAACCATCCTAGCCTCTTGGGATGCACCTCCATTTTGTCAAAAACAAAAACCAAGCCCGGGGCATGGTCTGTCACGCAAAACCACAAGTCCTACAATGGGGATTCAAAAAGGCAACATTCTTTGAGATATGCCTCTCGATCCCTTATATTGAGGAACTGCATGTTTTTACCATTTTAGTGGGCATGAATGCACAGCATGACCAAAATCTACAATGTTGGCACAATACCCCGAAAACACAGTGTAAGGCTCGACAAGATATGTTCACATGCACAACAACAGAAGTGGTAAAACTATTTGCCCAGTGATGCGATCAGTAAGTAAAACCAGTGAAATGCCCAAGGAACAGTGAAGCAGCCGCACCAGCACTCAACACCATCGACCACTACCAGTCTGGCCCCTTTGGGCAAACAACCAACAACCGCAATGAATAACTGCAAATTAGACATGCATTTACAACATGCAAGCCTCAAGAACATTTAAACCGTAAAGCTGTCATTTCCCCTGAAGCATACCCAATCTGTACCCACCCTAATATTACCAGTCATACAACATATGTTCCACCTCATCCAACCCTATCCTGCAAAAACAAACTGCCAGACAGCAAAAAAAAAAAAAAAAAAAAAAAAACAGCCACTGGCCCTCCTCCACCATGCAAATCACTGTTAACCTGAAGCCTACTTGTTCCCAGAGGTACCATATAAACCACTGTTAACCCGATCTTCTTGGATGTAGCACTTGCCATAGCAAGTTCACATCGAAATCTGATCCCTTACCCAGTTAGACTCACACCAAACCAGTTAAGCCCCTTCTTGCACTTACCTCATTTCCTCCCATCACTAGTAGTTTCCCAATTTAACCCTGCCATCCCCACCATAGTACTTTCTTACACTATCATCTTATCTCCCATTACTATTCCTACCTAACCCCCACCTGAAGATTTTCTTGGACAAATTGATTTATTTCCAAATCTCATTTATTACCAGAAGAACAAGATGCAGAATCTCATTCTGTTTCACAACTCATTTTTTTTTTGGATAAACTTTTGTATTTCTTCCTTAGCATGTACTTCATCAAAAAATATTTTTGTTCCTCCAGGGAAAAATATTTTGAAGATAGCTGAATACAGCAGTTTGAATTTCACACCTGCTTCTTGGCATTCCCTATATAATGCAATGAATGTATTCTTCTTCTACCTGGTGTACAATGAATTGTCATTCTCCACAAGCACTTTGCTGTCTCCCACTTTTAGTACTTTGTCCTTCTCCCACAATTTTGTCAGAATTAACTGCTGTTGATAAGATTGCATTTTTGCTATTAAAGGTCTAACTTGTTTTCTCTTAGCCAGGTTTGGAGCATACACACAATGTGTCCTTTCAATTAACACTTCCTATTGTGGAATGCCAATCCGGTTGTTTATTTGTGCTTTTATGAAATTAATTGTCTGTTCCTTCTAGCTTCTGAGGTCCATCACAAAATCTCAGGTTTTCCCTATGTTCTTTGTCCTCTAATTCTATTATTTATTTTGAATATCTCTTCTTGTGCAGTGTCAAATTCATCCAACCTTGTCTTCATTTTGACCTCTGAGTTTTGCAGTTTTATCATCACTTTTGATTATCTGTTTAATGCTTCTTCCAGTTTTTCCAGCCTTTTGTTGTTCAAGTTGATATGCTCCATCAGTGTTTCGTTTATTTTAGTCAGGTCTGTATGCAATTGCTTTATACTTTCCTCAAGGTTAATGGAAGTCATGCCTGGAGCGTGCACTTCTTTTTGCTGAACAACTACAGAACTTTTCCCTGTCAGTGTTTTTTCATGATCTTTTGTACCTGATTTTCCTTCAAGTCCTCTGTATTTCATTTCCTGGCATCCAGACACTGTACTTTCTAGTTAGTTACAGAAATTTACTCAGAAATCCAGGTCCACTGGCTTTCTTTGCTAAGTTTCTGTTTTCACACTGGGAGAGCCAGAATTAAGCTGTTACTCAATATGTAGCCATCTTGGAAGTGGTGTTCTGTGATTCTTGTGGTAAGACTTCTATCACATGTGAACCCAGATAGGCATTGATTTAAATATGTAAATTTATATGTTCAAAACAATATGGATGGACAGGAGTGGCTTACTCAACAAACAGTGATATAGCTAAACGTGTGGGAATGCTAACATTGCTGCATCCTTTTGACCCTCAGGATAATTTGTGTTGCATAAATGAACTTCAAAACCTTTTCTAACTTCCACCTTGAAGTGTGCTCTTTGTGACACCCTCCATTACTATCAACAGTGGCAAATGCAGTTACTACACAGCTGTGTACATTGTGAAGCATGATAAGCAGAGTTTGAATGTTGTAAGTTCTGTCTGTCAGACAATTGTGACAGACAATAGAGGCGTATCCAATGACTGAATATATATCATCCAACATAGCTACTTGTATTTAGGTCTCACACTCCATGTTAGGGGAGGCCTAACCGTTATATGAAGATACTGATGTATCCCTTTAAGTGTGTTCTTCATGACACATCAGACATGCTTCTTTCTGTAGTGCCAATGGTTGACACACTTCTCTCCGAGTTCTAACCTCAGTATGTGTTTGAGATTGGTAAGCAAGATATACCTGTCAAGTATGTCAGTGAATGTTTACAGGCATTATTTATATTCCCCCAGAAATAATGATTTTCAGTGCATGATTTCATGAAAACATTTACTTATACAATTTACTATGTTGTTCTCAATATATGGCTTTAAAGGAAACAAGGACTTATTCAGCATTTCTTGATGTGTGCCATTCTGCAAAATCATCACAAAGAGTGAGTGGGCCTTTGTTATAATACTTACTTGTGGTTTTGTGTTGTTTAGTTAATGTTATTGAACTCCTTGGTTTACTTCCATATGAGCATGCCCAGTATAATGATTTATTAGACGCCCGCCATTTAGCACAAAGAACATTAAGAACGCATTGTTATGAGATAGTTGTTGTTATTTTTTTCTTCTTTGTGAGAAAATTACATAATTATCCCCTGGAAGGTTGATTTCACCAACATCTGTGCAATAGAGTTATTGGCCTATGTGCAAAAGATAACATTTGACAGAGGCCAGTGTACAGTTGGTTTATGTGAAAAGTAAATTCCCAGCAGTTCACCTATTAATACATGTTAATGTTTCACATGTTTGTGATGGATATTACTGAACTATCATACAGGTACTACTAATGTGTTTAGCAATGCTCACTTCAGAGATAAATGTCAAGTACAACATGTTGCTATACTGCATTCACATGTGTACTTTGATAAACTTTTTTATTTCAACATGTATGTTGATGCAGCTGCAGCACAAAGGACAAATGCTTTAAGATTGATTACACTCCCGCAAATGTATCATACTCAAATCATTATAGACCGACATTTGATACATTTCCATAGTAGCTGATGTCATTATACAATAATACTACAATGTCGTTTTGTTAGGCCTAAGTCTTGTCTAGGTTAAGTATCCATTTGTGTTATAGACATAAGTACATTCTATGCATAAGCGATAAACATAATGAGATTTCTACACAGGTGTCAAGAGACTGAGCACAGATGGGTTTTGTCTGAACTGATGTGCTTATTGGCATATGTCACATGACCTTACAGCTCACATCTACTCTAGTTAGATAACTGTAAGAATTTATAGAAGATAATTATTCTGTGGATATGCTGTTCAATGTGACAGTTCTGCCTATATGTCACGTCCTTCTAGATTCCACTACATACAAACATACATACATATATACATATGCAACATGTATGAACGGTCTCAGTTTCTACCATTCACAAAATGCAGGTTACCACAAATGCTTTTTTCCCTAAATTAATACTGTTATTGGAAGGATTGTGCAGGTGTTCGAGATTCTTCTCCATTTTAAACATTGTCACAAGTGTGTACATTGTCATTACAACCTCATTATTGTTTTTGTATACATAAGTCAATGAAAGGCTTACAGGTCTTTAATCTGTATGTATATTTTAAGATCAGTCATGTGGATGTAGTTTATTACTTACCCGGTATACATCATATTGGCAGAGTAGGTTCATATACCTACAACACAGATCTAGCTAGGATTTCTTAGTATAATCATGTGAGTGCAACATTTTCTTCTAAACATATCTAAGGAAATACATGTTGGAAAATGTATGGTATAGGTTATAACTTGATAAACTATTGCATAATTGGCATGCATATACATCACATGCTTTGTTAAGTCAATCTTACCTCTACAGTAGCCTTTCTATGGACGCAAGTGACAAACAATCCCTTTCTTAAGTGCATAGGGTAACAGCTTTAGAGTTGATTACAGTTGCTTTACGTGATAGTTGTGAACTACAGCATAATGTTTGCTACAACATATAAATTTCTGGATACACAACTGATGTTCACTATCTGCAGTATATTCAGTATCCCCTAATATATCTGCTTTTGTTGCAATGTGTTATCATCCCCTAATGTATATAATTTTATAATTTTATTATCGCTTCATATGTTCATAGGAGATTCCTAGCCTAACAGCTCAAGAGCCCTTACAAACCGAGCTAGTTTTATCCAAATATTACCCATTTTCTATCCGTAGGGGAAGGATAACAAGAGCCAGCAAGTGGAGTTCTGACAATTTTTACAGACTGCTCCTGTCCATAAGTCAACTGTTATCTCACCCTGTAATTTACATTAATTTTACGTATATCATATTTCCTAACTTTGCTAGACTGTAGCCATCTCCTTCTCGCATCTTTTGCCAGCATTTCATTTTTATCATGTACACAAATCCCTCTGTGGACAGGATTACGTCTATAGTTAATAATCAATTTAATTAGTGTTGTTTACACATCAATCTACTTATATAGAACTACACATTCCTTGCTAAGCTTCCCCTGCCTCCTAATTATGTACTTTCATTTGCCATTGCTTTTTTTTTTTTTTTGCCAGAATTTTATTGTCTGTGCATGCATGCTTAATGAAGTTGTGTGTGTTTACAGCCTGAATACCTGAGCTTCTCTACACCACAATGTGGTTGCTAGCAGGTGCTCCTACCGTGACTGGATGATGATGAATGTGTACTCTTGCTTTGTGGCTTGTATCTTCAATGAGCAGTGCTCCTCCTTGCACTAACGCAGACAAATGCATAGGCTTAGTCCGACATGTACACGCATGTTAATGAATTCCCGGGAAAGTGTCTGCATTGCTGCAAGTTGTGCCTTCTTAACAAGAACCAGATGTGTACTCACACCTATCCTTGACTGCATTCTAAGTATTATTAATATGATTGCATGTCATGATTTTGTTTTTTTTCAGCTAATTTATTTTAAACTTTTACACAGTGACAAAGAAGTGAATACATAGTGTTAGAATGTTTCCAGCAGGATTTGACAAATCTTTTTTCGTACTTCGCTCACTATTTTAACTAGCTTACACACAGGAACTCCTTACTTTCAATTACACATTTTAAATATGGAATGGATAAATAACATACCTGACTGTAAACAGGTCTAGTATGTATTTAAAAATAAATATTGTAGCATGCAATATAAAATGTGTTATTCACTTAATATTTGATATCTCCTGTGAAATACAGGTTAAAATAAAGTATTCTAAAAAAAAAAATCAGTTGAGTTTGGTTCAATTGCAGCAGTATAAAAACTTAGTTTTGTCCATATTTTCCAGCTGAAGTGTTTACATACAAAAATAGTTGTTTGCAAATGGAGAAAATAACAATTAAATATTTACTGCCTGGCAATATAATTAAATTCTGCTAGACAAGTTTGTGTCAGAGTTCTTTTGTGACATTTGATTAAATACATTACAGCTAGCAAAAAAAAAAATACACAGATGAAGGTCACATTTGCAAGTATTATAAGATGAGTTACATTTTAATTGGAAGCTGATAAATGTCATTGATTTTAATCCACTGACCAACTGTCAGTTATGCAAACAATGAGAAATACCACATAAAGTCAGGATTTTTTAAAACTCGTGCTTGAGTTATAATTTAATTTACAGATGTAACTGCCTTGATAAAACTGAATAGGACAATAAATTAATTCATCATATTAATCAGCCAGCGCCGAAAGTCAGCAATCAAAATTTATATTCCAGAACAAAAGCAGCTTAGATTTGTGCTGATGGCAACAGGGACTTTCAAGGTCAGTGATCAAATAAGATCTGACACATACATCAGCCTCCCTGCATGGAAATTGCACAACAGAAAGAAATTATAACTCCAATTCACAATGCTACTAATTTGGATAATCTTTTTTTATGCTAAATAAAGAACATTCTAAATGTCTAAATGTCTACATATATTATGAGATGAATAAAAAAATGTCTGGTAAAAACCCTAACTTTTTTGTAACATTTTTCTTTACTTTTACCATCTGGATAAAATACAGTCATTCTCTGATTAGAAGTACATATGTAATTTGGCTATGTTTGAATTTGGATGAACCTTTATTATTACAGACTTGCAATAAACAGATCATATTTTCTGTCTTATCAGAGTGCTCTTTTCATATTTCAAAATTGTCTATGAATTTTCACATGTAAGTAAAACACAAATTATGCATTTTTTTAGTTATTCAGTTTTGTTAGCGTGCACATTATGCTGACGTATGAAAACTCATGGTACTTCTTTGAGAATGCGCTCTCTGGCTGATACATACTAAAATGTTTAGCTTATGAAATAAAACCCTATAACAAAGGTGTATATAACGCTGTCCAGTTTCTTTCCAACTCAGGCCGTAAAAGTATTGAGTATCAGTGGATATGACGTGTTAAGTGGATATAACGTGTGCAGTTGAGGGTGATGTACCATAACATTTTCAGTGACTAAAAGTGCAGAAGAAGGAGAGAATTTTCTGATGTTAATTCATTCTTAGTCTTGTAATAATAATAATAATAATAATACATTAAGCACATTTGTACTTTAAAAATTGTTTTATTACTGTGTTTTAAAAGATGACAAAGGACACAACATTATATTCACTGACCTGAATTCACAAAGCAAGCAGTTATTGTAGTACTGTCAGCCTAAGAAAATAAGGAAAAAAATGAACGTAAAAGCCAGAACTAGGTGATTAACAGAAAAGCCATTGTTGTGGTCTTCTGGAACATATAATGCATTTCTACCATCTAAAACATGATTGGATAGAACAATGATTGCTGCTTATAATGTTGTTGAGCTAATAGCACCATAAAAATAATTTGAGGTTGGTTAAAAAAATTCTGTGGTATAAAATAGTAAGACTGTGAACCAGATGAATTTGTGTTCAACTAGCATTACAGAAGCAGAAAGGAGTGGTTTACTCTATGATGTGAGGGAATGTCCATTGCCACATTCTGCCATGAGGGAGATGACTCTGGCTTGTCATGGGGGGCAATTAGACAGAGCATTAGGTGTAGCACCTGTACAATTTGAGAGTGTAGGTCATGCACTGTCATAAGACTAGGGTGTGCATGCTGGCAGAAGCAGCCCCTCATCGTTAGAAGCATTAATAATGCTCTAGTGAGCTGCCACTAGGAGAATGAGCTCCTAGAAGGAAGGTCTGAGAGTCTACACTGCCCAGCATGCTGGGCAGCTCCCCACTATCTAGCTCTCATCTCTCTAAGGGAATAAATGGGTGGACTAGGTTCTCCAGCCATGGAGTGAATGAGCTGAAGGGGTTTCACCCAGGCTAGAATTGCCTCCCCCTCTTTCCAGAGGAAGGAAAAAACTGTTAGACTGGGCAACGGAAGGGAGGGTGGGGCAACTATGCAATACTCTGTTAACATAAAAACAAAATATATGGCAAAGATATTCACTTGAGTGCTTCAAGTATTATAACCAGAATTTTAGTACAATCAAAAAACCATGAATATTGTTACTTGACAAGTATTATTGACTTTAATTTATAAATTAAACTTCATTTTCTGCTATAATCATGTGGCATAATAGTTGATTAAAATGATACAAAGAGATAAATGAAGATGCAGGCAAGCATTTACCAGCTATGTAAACTTTGACTCTATCCCAAATAGCTTGAATGAAGCAAGGGTTTATATCAATATAGGGTGATTTTGTTTAATACTCATTGAAGGAAAAATTGTTCTTATACAATCTGGTACAGGATAACAAAACTCAGATATCCCCAGAATGTTTCAATCTCTAATTACAGAACTATAAGATAATGATACTCAATTTCTAGAGCCCAACAAGTAGTAAAAAAAACAAATATTTTCAATATTCAAACAACATCCAGCCTCTTTGGTAGTACTTGATAATTAAGCAATCACTCAAAAACATTTTAAGACCATCTGCTCATTTCCACTGTCAGACAACAAAATAATTTAATGAAACATCATGTATAATCTAAAACATACACACACACACATACACACACACACACACACACACACACACACACACACACACACACACACACACACACACACACACAGACACACACACACAGACACACACACACACACGCACACACAGTCATGCAGGTAGACATGGCAACAAGAAGAGAACTTCACCAGATAATATATCCTGAAAACATTCATAGCAGTGTAGTGGACTAGACGAGGACAAATAGGATATGCCTAGATATTGATATAATTACTCTCTATCTCTATTATATCCCCATGCAGAATATACATCCTCTGTATACAAGCTCCACATCTTAGGATACTTTTATCATGGCCCATGAATTAGGTCTTGCAGCTATATCCTACAGTTTGTTTCAAGTTGTTCTATGTCTTATAAACACAACTTGATTTTGGTCCTACTAGCTCCAAAACCTCTTTGTTTGCCATACAGATCTTGTAGTTTGTTTGTACAATATTTTTAACTTTCTGAATACGTATATTACAATACACCACAAGTACTTTATTGAAATTCTAACAGATAACTACTCTCTTTGTACAACCCTCGCAACCTGCATTGGTCTTTTTAATCACTAAACTAGCATTTTTAGTAAGTCCTACACCTAACAGTGGTTTATATTTCATTTTCCTTAGTTCACTAATTTCAGCACTAATATTAAGTCTTTGAGATATGCACCTTCTATTTTTTTAGTTTTTTTCTCTCAAGTAGCAAGTTGTCTTCATTAGACACCATACATGCCAAATTAATGCACTGCCCCTTTATCAATCCTTTCTTTAAGGAATAAGAATGAGAGCTGTTATAACATAAGTGTGAATTATTGGACATACATTTTCTATAGTTGGTTGAGGTAAAACAATTCTTACAATACATGTATCAAAAAATTAATACCTCCCATTCTAGAATCATGAGTAAACCTAAGAAAAGAAGCAGTCTAATTTAAATACATAGCAAAATCATCAATCATTTTGTGGGATCCTTTCCATAGGAATAAGGTGCCATCCACATATCTAAATTAAGCGTTGCAGTGCATGACATAATCTGAGGGGAATATAAATTTCTTTTCCCAGCTTAACATTACCAAGCTGGCAAACATAGGGGCACAAGCCACTGCCATGGCCAAAACTTTATTTTGTTGATAGAGTTTCCCCACAAAAAATATAGTTATATTCTAAAATAATTTTCATAC